>NC_079504.1:57410101-57712270 GCF_030052815.1 Hevea brasiliensis | reverse complement strand
CAATGGAATAGTAAACTTAGTGCTTGAAATGAAAAATGATCAATAACCAACACTAAGCTTTGAAATGGTATTGTAGCTAATACCAACAACTAGAAGGCAAAATGTGGTATGTTAGGGATATTAGAACTAATGTACCCATTGTCTATGAAAAAGTTAACATTTTAGTTGACTAATGAAATGAATAGTAACAATTAAAGTCAATTTCAAGAATTGTGCAATTTAAAAGTGTAACATGCCCTAGTACACCTAGTAAGATTGGTTTGGATAGGTTGGCATGCCAATAGGGTTCAATTAAGCGATCTTGCACATGGCATTATGCCATTCAGCAATTTTATGGCTTTTAGCCATTAAATTAATGGTGATACTTGACCTTGTGTCTAATATTTATTCGACTTATCGGCTATTTTGTTGCACAGGAGATACATATGAGACCGATGGTGTGATGACAAGAGGTATTTGATACCCAGAGCTAGTTTACCCATTTAACCAGTCCAGTCATCTAGTATAGGTTACTTGGCCAACCAAAAATGAAAGTTGAAAAATTTAATGATATAATGAATCTAACAAGTACTAAATAAATAAGACTACTACTAAATATTAAAAATTTATGCATGAGACATCAATACATTCATTGCATATTTATTTTCTTTTAGCTCTTTTTATTCTATTATTGGCACCACTAATCACTATTGTTAGCGCGTTGCTTTTGCCAAGCGTAGGTTGGAGAGATAGGCAGAGAGCCCGACAAACCACAAGCGGGTGAAATTTGTCTATAGTTCTGCATAGTATCCGTGTCACCTCATAGACTTTAGTGCATTGGTAGGACACTAGGTCTCATTTTAGTATTTTGTAATTAACTTTTATTTTATCATGTATAATTGAGACTTATGTAATGTTTTTTGGTATTAATGTAAATAGTAGAAATTTGTGTTTATTAAAGAAAAAAAAATTGAGTGTTTATTTATGACTTGTGTATGAATATCATGTGAAATGAATGAATGAGAAATGGAAGTATTGTTGAGAAATATTGAGACTTTATTGATATAATGGAGTTTGGGAATAATTGAAAATGTATTGGAAGTGTTTTTCTGAGTTAGAAAAGCTATTTTCCATTTTTAGCGGTACTCTCTAGGATTTTCTATAAAATTCTGGAACCTCAAATAAATTTATAATTTCAATAAATGACTTAAATGAATTATATTTCACAAATTGTACTTCATAACTATGAAAAAAATAAATTAAGAAAGAATAAAAATGATTGAAATAAAATAGGGTGTTCCGGTACACTATGTGACATATCTTACTCGGTTATCTTTGTAGGCAGGTAAAGTGTGTCACATTTAGTGGCTATCGAAACCGCAGTTTAGGCATTCTGAGTCTAGATCGAGTCCACACCATGCATTGCATTTGTAAGAGTCAAGGTGACACTAATGCAGATCTGTTTGTCTTTCTTATTTTGACTAGGATATGAACCCCGTCACGAGGCGGTTGAGGAGGAAGTGGAGAGTCATGCTCCACTGCGTGAGGCGGGGTAGGGAGAACTGCTCCACCAGGCTCCATGAACTGTTCGACCTCTTGGCCATGTTCGACAAATGGTGAGTTTTTAAACAAATGGTGAGGTAATGCCACCACCACCACCACCTCCAGTGAAATCACATCTAGAAAGTAGAAAATTTGGGCGGTGGATTTCATTGGGAAGAGAGAAGATGATTACATTGCGATCGAAAAATGGTTGAGCAGAACATGAAGGGTTTCAAAACAACTCCACTTTGCACTCGAGCAAAATCTAGAAAATTGTATCTCTGTTACAAGATGATGCCTACCAATGGTGAGATACAGTGTCTAGTGAAGTGCAGATAGAACTAATAACCTAGGACTTCTTCCTCTCAGAATTCAAAAAGAAGTATGTGGGTAGTGTATACGGAAGAGAAGAAGAGAATTCATTAACCTAAGGTAAAGAAAGTTGTGATGCAGTATGAAAAGGAATTTGTCGGTGAACCGATTATGGAAGGGAGATAGTCCTAATGAAATTGAAAGGTGTAAAAGATTTGAAGAGGACTAAATGACAACATAAAGATAATGATCACTACCTTGGGAATCACAGACTTCACCAAGTTAGTGGAAGTGCATTAAAAGTTGAGAAAGTTAGAATAAGTGGCGGACTATAAGAGAGAGATAGCGAGAAGAGGGGCTAAGGTCAGTCTAGTTCATCTCTGCACCGGAAAAGAAGTTCAAAGGTCCACATGCATAGAGTTCAGTCAACCTCAAGGTCGAGTCGGTCCCGGTGGCCGGAGCCACGATTTACACCTAGGAGAGGTCGGTCTGCACCATCGGTGTGCGACTCTCCGGGGGCGGGGTTGAGAGAGCCCGGCATCTTACGCATGTTCGCATTGCACGAAGTGGCATAAGAAGTGTTGAGAGTGACAAGTGCACGCAGGTGTGGGTCAATAAAGCATCGATTAAGGCATTGTCCACCTTGAAGCGCTCAATTTGCTCCAACACAAGCAAGCAGACCTACTCTTGCACCTCAAAGGGGTAGAAATCGCAAATCTAAGGCGGTGGGACCATCACGAGAGACCTGCATCCCGAGCCAGAGAGGCGGAGGTCATAGCACCTACGAGCCTATGCCATAAGAGCTCGGGAGGCGGGATGCCGGACATCATCGAGTGCGTTCTCCTCTACAATGCATCTGCATGCATTGGTGGATCGAATCCACTCATTCATACATCTGCATCAACTTACTCATAGAAAGGGGATACTAGTAGGGAGAGTGACTAAGACATTACGCTCACTAATCCATTGGGCCACGGTGTAGTGGTGAACAAAGCGTACAAAGGTTGCGGTTAAGGATTGACGTAGGAATTCTTAGCGGAACTGATTGAGTTGCCTTTCCATGAGTTTGATGTGATTTTGGGAATGGACTGATTGTCACGTCATTAGATAATGGTTGATTGTAAATTGAAGAGAATTTCCTTAAAAACTCCTGAGGATAATGAGATTACAGTTGTGGGGGAAAGGACAGATTTCTTGTCCAATGTCATCTCATTTCTGATTGCAAGAAAAGCGATGAGAAAGGCATGAAGCCTACCTAGCACATGTGGTGGATACTAGGCGAGGCTAAGCCGGATCATGTGACATACTCATAGTAGAGACTTCCCGGATGTGTTCTGAAGAATTGCACGGCTTGCCACGAGAAAGGAAGTCGAATTTGCTATTGAGATCTTTAAAGTATAGCACCAATCTCTATTGCTCCTTATAGGATGGCAACCACGAATTGAAGGCTGAAAATCCGATTCTGAGTTACGAGAGCTCTTGGATAAGGGGTTCATATGCCCCGATGTGTCACCATGGGGAGCCCAGTGCTTTGTGAAAAAGAAAGATGGGACTTTGAGGTTATGTATCGATTCTGGCGGTTGAATAAAGTATTTGTGAAGAACAAATATTCGTTGCCTAAATTGATGATCTGTTTGATCGATTGAAGGAAGCGAGACTATTTTCAAAAATTGATCTCGAATCGGGCATCATCGATTAAGGGTAAAGGATGCGGATGTGCCAAATTGCATTCAAGACCGGTATGGGCATTATGAGTTCTGGTGATGATGCCCTTTGGCCTAACAAATACACTAGTAGCATTCATGGACCCTATGAGCCGTATCTTCCATCCATACCTAGATCGGTTTGTAGTGGTCTTTATTGATGATATTTTAGTGTATTCCAAGACCGAGGAAGAACATGATGGGCATTTGAGGATTGTTGTCCAAGTGTGATTTACGGTTAAATGAGATTGATTTCCTTTGACACATAGTGTCAACTGTTGGGATTAGAGTGGATCCCAAGAAAATAGAAGTTGTGATGTAATAGAAGCCTCCCGGAAATACAGCGAGGTTAGAAGCTTCTTGGGGCTATTTGGGCATTATAGAAGATTTGTGAAGGGATTTTCTTTAATATTGCTCCAATGACCAAGTTATTACACAAGAATGTCAGTTGTTGGAATGACAAGTGTTAGACCAGTTTGAGAAGTTGAAGGCTATGTTGATAGAGGCACCGGTGTTAACACGGCGGTGTCGGGAAAGCACTTTGTGGTCTACAATGATGCCTCTCATAATGGGTTAGGGTGTGTATTGATGCAAGAGGAAAGTGGTAAACTTATGCTTCCAGGGCAACTAAGGCCACATGAGCAATTACTCTACCCATGGTCTAGAACTCACAGCAATTATCTTCTTACTGACGATATGGAGGCACTACTTGTATGGTGAAAAGTTCTACATTTACATATACCACAAGAGTCTGAAATCTTTGCCAACTCAGAAGGAGCTCAACCTTAGAGAGAGGTGATGGATTGAGTTCCTGAAAGACTATGATTGTGTGATTAACTACCATTACAGGAAGGCAATTGTAGTTCTTGATGCTTTGAGCAGAAAATCCATCATAGCTTTGAGATCATTGAATGCCCGCCTATCTATGGCTCGAGATGGAGCTATTTTGGCTGAGTTGCAAGTGAGGCCAAACTTGCTACAGCAGATTTTAGATGGGCAGAAGGTAGATGAGAAGTTAATGACTACTATGAGTAAAATCTCATAAGGAAGGCAGCGACTATAAGGTGAAAGCGGATGGGTATACGTGCTACAAAGGAAGAGTATGTGTACGGATGATGGGAATTAAAAGCGATGCGAAAGAGGCACACACAGTGTTGTCACACCTACCCCTGTAGGCATAACATGATCCCTTATTATACCTAATGAATTACCAACCGTCACGATAACCCATTAAATACACTACAAGGATTTTAAAATTTTTCTTACTTCTTTTTCTGATGGTGAGCACTATTTACAGTGTTAAAATTTTTTGAAAGTGAAACACTAACAAATTTGAATTATTAGTAATTTCTGTAAAAATTTTGGCGGAGTGCCATCTGTATTTTGAATAAAGCAGTTCTTGAAAACTGTAAAAGCACTTTAAATATATTTCTCATCTCAAACTCAACATTTAATCAACACAATTTGTTTATCAACAATTGTCAACTCAAATCCATAATAATTTTCTAGTGTTTTCAAAAGTGAGATAAAGAAATATATCATAATATTTACAAACCAAAATAATTTACAAATTTAGTTTACAACTTTAATGTACAATTTTAATTTACATTGCTCAAAACCAAGAATACTATATACATACGGTGAACATACATTACAATACAAAATGCGAATATGGTATACTCAATATGCAGATGATCTCTCAGTGTTGCCCTAGCAGCCTAGTCAATTACCTCGTCAGTCTGTCTACCTGCGACAGTAATGAAAAGCTATCGCTGAGACAATGTCTCAGTGGTGCACAACATTAACCAAATACAACTTTAAAACACAAATGATACTTAAAACCATAGTTCATACAAATAGTGGATACTTAAAACCATAGTTAAATTCAAAGACAGTGAATGTCAATAAGAATTTAAATACCATTTCACAATATCACAATGAATCTCAATAAATCAAAACATGATTAAATTCAAACGATAGTGAATGTCAATAAGAATTTAAACTCCATTTCACAATCTCACAATATATATTAATAAATCACACACAGTTCAATCATGTTCCAAAGTTCAATTCGTCCCAAAAGCCGATGGCTAATGAGGAATTCAATTCGTTCCAAAAGCTGATGGCAAATGAGGAATAACATAGCTAGCTAGCAATAAATGAGTACTCATTCTATTCATCCTCAATAGGCACACACCTCAACACTTCAGCAAGAGAGGGAATTCAATTCGTCCCACTAGACAAGCTAGCAAGGAATTCAATCAATACACATGATAGCTATGGTTTCAAATCATTCACAATGCTTTTCAATCAATAAGTATTCATCAAATATCATTCAAACAATTTTTCACACTTTCAAACCATTTACAATGCTTTTTAAGCAATAAGTATCCATTCAAACACATTTCCACAATTTAAAATAATAATATACAAATAGTCATAATTTATTTCAATTGAAAAATTTAAAAGAATTAACTGTTGTGCACAAACCTTTGATAACTGTCTCTCGGCTCTGACTCAGTGTTTCCTTCCTCTTCTCTGAGTCTTTGCTAACTGAGAAACACAATTTGAAGTGTTTCAGTACTCATTTAAACTATCTCTAAGAATAAGACTTAATACTTAATTTATTGAATTCTATTATTTCCTTAGTCAACCTAAGATGTCGACCCTCGATGCAGTCTAAATGAAATAGGTTTTAATGTTACCAATATGTGACATTTATAGCCTTTTAGGGTTGGTACATGTTACCCAATTCATTTCCATGTATATTGCATTTTATTGCAATTTGTTGAATTCTGGTATACCAATTTGACCTAGCCGGATGACCTAGTTCCCTCGGTTTTCGAGTTTTGGTCAAAACTACAAACTTTTAGATCTATGTCTTATTGCATGCAGGGAAAAATTCCAGGTCATTCTGAGTTTACTTGGCCAAGTTATGGTCATTTTACTATTGCTAGTCAAATTGTACCAAAATTGGTCACTTTAGGTCATTTTAGGTCATTTTAGGTTCGGCCAGTTTTTGGACCCGAACTTGTGCAAGCTATTTGACTTGCTTATGGTCATTCTGGGCTTTGGTGTCTTCATAAGACTTGTAGATATATGTCTCAACTATTCATGGTAAAAATTTCAGGTCAATTGGACCTGTTTTGAGTGAGTTATGGACAAAACACTAACTGCTGCCCAAATGGTCAATTTTCGGCCTTAAATGCACTAATCGGATTTGGTCATTTTCAAGTTACCTTCCAAGTAGAATTTTGGTAAGCTTCCTTCATGAATGTTGGCACATTTTGTGCCTAGTTTCACCTCAATTAGTCTCATACCAATTGGAGCCACACATAAGGTTCTAAGCCAAAACACACCTTTGCCCTCGCACATTGTTCATCACTCATCAAAGGACACATTTAACATTACCAAGTTACACATTCATGCCAATTCTGGTTTGTGCCATAACCTAAACACATTTTACTTCACATTGTTGGTCATTTTGGCAGCTTGTAATCACACTCAATATACACCTTCTAGTACAATTTACTAAGTCCAAATTACACATAATTTAACTAAATAATATAACTCATTCACATGTCCAAACTCAAACTCTTATACACATACACATGTTGCCATAAGAAGTATCATAATTCAACAATAATATTCCATAAACCAAACCATGAAATAACACATTTAGGTCCACACTTCACATTGCCGAATTGTACCTCTCTTTGAATTAATTTCCAAGCTTCCAAAATCAAGTGTACATTCACATATGAATTTAGTATACATCACCCAATTTATTCCCCCACATATAAACACTTCATCAACACTTTAATCTACCATTTACATGCAGGATAAACTTTTCTTATGGAGTTTCCACGGCTACCAAAAATATACATCTCCCTTAAAACATCAAACTCCAAAAATCTTTCCATAATTCAACTACCCATAACATCCACACAAACTTTAATGAAGTAAGCATAAAAAATACCTACTTACCACTTTGAAAACTCTTCAAAACTTCACCAAAACTCGATCTTCTTGCTGCCTATCTATTGCCCAAGGTGTATGGACAACTTTTAGTGAAGGGAGCTTGAGGTTTCCATGGTTGGATCAAGCTTGCATGGAGCTCCAAGGTGGTCGGCAATGGTGGTTCTTCTTGGGAGCATTTCGGCTGGTTCTTTGAGAGGTGAGGAAGAAGATGATCTGCTGTCCAAATGAAGAGGTAGTGGTCCACTTTGGTGAGTTAGTGGAGCACTATTGAAAATTTAATGCTAGTTTATTCATAACTTTCTTTATTCCACATTAACTCCCAATTTTTGCTATTTAAACTATGTACCACCCATTTAAATTTTCATGACATTTTCAAGTGTAATATCATTTATTTTTAATGGAATTTAGGTCAAAAGACAACTTGGGGTGTCAAATGACCACAATGCCTGTTAGGGTTGTATTCCCAATTTTTGATAACAAGGTTTTGTCAGTTTTCTCGATTTCTCACTTTTTTTGTACTAATTAATTAATTTTCTTTGATATTTCTAATGGTATTTATACTTTAATAGATGTGTATTTAAGTCTTAAAAATGTTTTCCACAGTTCCGCGGTCGGGGCTAGTCAGCGGTCGGCCAGTAACTTCCTAGTGCGGTCACCCATCGCTAGGGTTCTCGGCTCGTTTAACTTGGTTACATTTCATTGCTATTAATTTTCCTTTGTTTTTCTTGTATTTTCTTTTCTTGTATTTCATTATTTTGTCTCCTCACTCATATCTAAGTGTAGTTCTAGGCATCCTATTTGTCTGGACAACAGTCAGAAACGATGAGAGCACTCAGAACATAGGGGTGTTATAATTCTCCCCCTTAAAATAAATTTCGTCTCGAAATTTTGCACAGCATCAATCTCTGAGCAGTGTGGGTCTTTGTCTCCTCATATCCTCTTCACGGTCCCAAGTAACTTCCTGGCCTGAATGATGGTTCCACAGCACTTAACCAGGTATATCTATAACCAGGTATATCTATTTATTCCTCAGCTGCTTCACCTCATATGCCAGAATTTCTATGGGTTCTTCCTCATATGAGAGTGCGGATTTACCTCAATCTCTTCAGTGATAGTACATGAGATGGGTCGGATCTGTACCTCCTTAACATGGACACATGGAAGACACTATGTATCCTTTCTAGCTCTGGAGGTAATGCCAGCCGATATGCCAAAGGACCCACTCTTTCCGGAACCTCATATGGTCAGATGGATGAGAATCGGTTCCCCTTTTACGCCAAAGAGATCAGTTTCCCCTTTACGCCAAATCTCATAATCCTCTTCAAGGAGAAACTTTGAGAATACCTTATCACCTTTGCATATTCAATATCTCTTCTCTTGAGATCAACATAGGACTTACGGTGATGCGATGCTTGAGTCGATCTTTGATCAATCTGATCTTTTCCTCTGTCTGCTGAACAATCTCTGGCCCAATGATCTTTCTTTCACCAACTTCATCCCAACATAAGGGAGTTCTGCACTTCCTACCATACAAAGCTTCATATAGAGGCATCCCAATGCTTGATTGGTAGCTATTGTTATAAGCAAACTCAATCAAAGGCAAGTGTGTATCCCAACTATCTTCAAACTCAATCACACAAGCGTAGCATATCCTTCAATATCTAAATAACCCTCTTAGGTGGCCATGCATGCGTGGGTGGAATCTTTGTCTTTGAAGTTCAATCTAGTTCCTAGGGCTCTCTGTAGACAACCCTAGAATCTAGAAGTGAACCTAGGATCTCTGTCAGATACAATCGATACTGGCACTCGATGCAGTTTTACAATTTCATATATGTACAATCGGCCAATCTTTGAGGCTATAGTCCATCGGATGGCAAAAAGTGGCGAACTTAATCGATCATCGCTATAACCCATCTTGACATGACTATTACGTGTCCTTGGAACTCCGTAACAAAATCCATAGTTATCCGTTCCCATTTCCACTTTGATGCGGCAATGGATGTAACAAACCGGTGGAATGTGATGTTACGCCTTTACTTCTTGACAAGTTAGGCATTTGAAACAAATTCAGCTATATCTCTCTTCATACCCATCCACGTAATGTTCTTTGACCCTGCATGCAGTTTAGTTCCACCAGGGTGCATAGCAAAAGGAGACTCATGTGCTTCCTTCATAATGATCCGTCTCAATTCCACATCACTAGGAATGCACATTCTGCCTTGATGTAGCAATAAACCATCATCTCTAATAGAAAATTCAGGTTTCTTGCCTGTGAACTTCTTTTAGTAACCGATATTTTCATCACTCTGAGCAACCATTACGATCGATCAATAAACACTATTTGTACTTGCCATGCAACTCATGCATCCCTCATCATAAATCTCTAAACAGGCATGCTATGTTTTCAATTCATATACCATGGACAAAGGAGAAACTTTGAGACTTGCCATAGTCTTGCGACTTAAGGCGTCAGCCACCACATTTGCTTTCCCTGGCTGATAGTCTATTAAGCAATCATAGTCTTTAATGAGTTCTAACCATCTCCTCTGCCTCAAATTCAATTCCTTCTGGGTGCCTAAGTACTTTAAGCTCTTGTGATGCTGTAAATGTAACATTTCTCCCCATACAAATAGTGTCTCCAAATCTTGAGCAAAAACAATAGCTGCTAGCTCCCAATCATGTGTTGGGTAGTTCCTCTCATGCGATTTCGTGGCGTGATGCATAAGCAATGACATTCGATCTTGCATCGATTACAGCCTAACCCATTGTGAGAAGCATCACTATAAGCGTATACTCTTTCCTGGTGTAGGTAAAGTAAGGTGGATCTTGATCAAACACCTCTTTAACTCATCAAAACTTTCTTGACATTTATCTGTCGGTGAAATTTTACATCTTTAAAGCGGCTTAGTGGTGGAGAAGATAACATAGAAAATCCTTCCACAAACCGATGGTAATATCCAGCTAAACCCAGAAAACTGTGAATTTCTATGATATTTCTGGGCGGCTTCCAATTAAGGATAGCTTCTACCTTGCTGGAATCTATCTTGATCCCTTCATGACACAACATGTCCCAAAAGGAGATTTCTTTTAGCCAAAATTCACATTTCGATAATTTGGCGTATATTTTTTCTCCGTAGAGTCTGCGATACAATCGTAGATGTCTCATGCTCCTCTGCATTCCTTGAATATATCAAAATGTCATCAATAAACACCACCATAAATTGGTGAGATATAGTGCGAAGATAGTGTTCATTAGATCCATAAGCGGTGGAGCATTAGTTAATCGAATGGCATTACGAAACTCATAGTGGCCATACGAGTTCTAAAACATTGTTTTGGAATACTCTGCTCTTGCACCTTCAGCGATAATAACGGATCAAAAATCAATTTTGGAGAATCTGTTGCACCCTTCAATGATCGAACAAATCATCAATGCGTGGTAATGGATATACATTTCTTTATTGTCACCTTATTCAATTGCCGATAGTCAATACATTAGCGGAGAGTACCATCTTTCTTCTTAACAAACAACATTGGCGCTCCCCAAGGTGACACACTAGGGCAGATGAAGCCCTTTTTAAGTAGTTCTTGCAACTATATCTTCAACTCCTTCAATTCTGCTGGTGCCATTCTGTATAGCGTTATGGAGATTAGATCCACACCAGGCATAACATTAATTTCAAACTGCACTTCTCTTTCAGGAGGTAATCCTGGCAATTCATTAGGAAACACATCTGGAAAGTCATATACTGTAGGGATGTCCCTCAATGCTGGACTCCCCACTTGGGTGTCTACCACATGTGCCAAGTATGCTTCACTCCCCTTTCTGATCATTTTTCTGGCTAGTGTAGCCGAAATGATGTTTGATGGCAATAGTTGCCTCTCCCCATGTATTACCATATCACTGTACTGAGGGAGACCAAAAGTGACTGTCTTCAATCTACAGTCAATTATGGTGTGATGCCTGGCTAACTAATCCATGCCCAAGATGATATCATAATCTTTGAAGGGCATTTTAATGAGATCAGATAGAAAAGGGTGTCCTTGGATCACCAAAGGACAATCCTTATACATTCTATTAACCCTAACCTCTTGTCCTAACGGACTTGTTACTAGAACCTCAAAGTCCATTTTTGTACATGGAACAGCAATGCAATCAATGATGCTAGCACTCACATAAGAATAGGTAGAACCCGGATCAAATAACACAAACGCATCTTGATTAATAGTTGAGAAGGTACTAGCCATAACATCGGATGTCTCGGCCTCTTCTCTCTGTCTTATTGCATAGACTCTGACTGGAGCACTATCTTGCTATGATTGTTTCACTGTGCCTTGGCTGCCTGCTGGGCTACCTCTACCCCTGCCTCTACCTCTGCTAGGTGGTTGTGAACTTACGGTGACGGGGCTGCTGACCCTTCTGCGGTAGTAGGAGGTGATCCAACTCTACAGTCTTGAGTGCGATCCTTGGCAAAGTGTCCTGTGCCTCCATAGTTATAACAGGCTCCAATAGCCTTGTAGCACACCCCACCATGATTCTTCCACAAGTTTCATATTGGCGGGGAGGGTAGGAACCTCTGGTACTCTGCTGACCAAATAGAGGAGGTTTACATCACGAATATCTTCCCCTCTGGGACTTCTTACCACCTCTGCTATGTCCCCATGGTTCTTCCTCTTTCGGTGGACCACTTTGGAACTCTATTCTCTTGATTTTCCCTCTTTCTCTGTCTTCTCTGATTTCTTTTTCTGCAGAGTTTGAGTTGATTCTTTCTAACTCTAGTGCTTGAGAAACAAGTTCGGAGAAGTTGTTATGTTGAATTCGACCACTTGTGTCGATCTGGGCTTTAAGCAGGTTTCAAACCTCTTGCATCTCTCCCTGCTGGTAGCAAGTAGACTTACTGCATAATGGCTCGGGCGGAAAAATTTCCTTTCATATTCAGCCACTGATCTACCCCCCTGTTTCAGACTTAGGAACTCTTGAAGCTTCTGGTCCACATAATCATCAGGGACATATTTTTGTCTAAACTCCCATAGAAAATCATTCAATGTTAGCTGCAGTTCTACTGCAGTGGGAATGGTTTTCCACGATCATATCATCCCTGTAGTAGAGATACTAAATATTCAAACCTGAGCTCTTCTGTACAATGTAGCTTCTTGAACACCCTATCCATTCTCTCTAACCACTATTCTGCCTCAAGGGGATCTACTGTTCCCTTGAACTCTGTAGCCCCATATTTCATCAATTTGTCATCTTGCCTAGCAAGGTGTGGTTGTACCAGCAGTATCTGTAGTGGGACTTAAGTAGGCATATTACCAGCCATTTGTTGAAACATTGTAGCCATCTGTTGGCGGCGAGCGGAAACTACAGATCTTGAAGAGGTGGTGCTCTTGATCCACTAACATTGTGTAGGGTGAGGCATCCCCTTGTACCTCGGCCTCTGTCGATTGATTGGTGAGCGATCACCCTCTTCCATGGTCAATTCGAGGATCTTAGATCTCTGAACAAATAACACAAGGAGATTTCCTCTGTTAGTGCATATTTATAATGTAATGTCTTGTATGTATCAAACAATGACATTGGCGTTGTACTATGAAGAAAGAATATTCAAATTACAGGTGAAAACAGAATTTAAAAACTGCTCTGATACCACTAAAACATGTCACAGCCTACCCCTCTGTAAGGTATAACATGATCCGTATTATACCTAATGAATTACCAACTTTGTCTCGATAACCTATTAAATACACTACAAGAGATTTTAAAACTTTTCTTACTTCTTTTTACGATGGTGAGCACTATTTACAGTGTTAAAAATTTTTGAATTGAAGTAAACAGTTAACACATTTGAATTATTAGTAATTTATAAAAAATTTTGGCGGAGTGCCATCTGTATTTTGAATAAAACAGTTCTTTAAAAACCTGTAAAAAGCATTTCAAATATATTTCTCAATCTCAACTCCAACATTTAATCAACACAGTATGTTTCTCAACTCAAATCCACAATAATTTTTCAATATTTCCAAAGGTTGAGATAAAAGAAATATAACACATTATTTACAAACCAAAATAATTTACAATTTATTTTACAACTTCAATGTACAATTTTAATTTACAACTGCTCAAAACCAAGAACACTATATACATACAGTGAACATACATTACAATACAAAATGCGAATATGGTATACTCAATATGCGATGATCTCTCAATGTTGCCCTAGCAGCCTAGTCTGCTGCCCTATCAGTCTGTCTACCTGCGACAGCAATGAAAAGCTATCGTTGAGACAATGTCTCAGTGGTGCACAACATTAACCAAATACAACTATAAATCACAAATGATACTTAAAACCATAGTTCATACAAATAGTGGATACTTAAAACCATAGTTAAATTCAAAGACAGTGAATGTCAATAAGAATTTAAACTCCATTTTCACAATGAATCTCAATAAATCAAAACATGGTTAAATTCAAAAGACAGTGAATGTCAATAAGAATTTAAACTCCATTTCACAATCTCACAATATATATCAATAAATCACACACAGCTTAATCATGTTTCAAAGTTCAATTCGTCCCAAAAGCCGATGGCTAATGAGGAATTCAATTCGTCCCAAAAGGCGATGGCTAATGAGGAATAACATAGCTAGCTAGCAATAATATGAGTACTCATTCTATTCGTCCTCAATAGGCACACACCTAAACACTTCAGCCAGAGAGGGAATTCAATTCGTCCCACTAGACAAGCTAGAGAGGAATTCAATCAATATACATGATAGCTGTGGTTTCAAATCATTCACAATGCTTTTCAATCAATAAGTATTCATCAAATATCATTCAAACAATTTTTCACAGTTTCAAACCATTTACAATGCTTTTTAAGCAATAAGTATCCATTCAAACACATTTCCACAATTTAAAATAATAATATATAAATAGTAATAATTTATTTCAATTGAAAAATTCAAAAGAATTAACTGTTGTGCACAAACCTCTGATAACTGTCTCTTGGCTCTGACTCAGTGTTTCCTTCCCCTTCTCTGAGTCTTTGCTAACTGAGAAATACAATTTGAAGTATTTCAGTACTCATTTAAACTATCTCTAAGAATAAGGCTTAATACTTGATTCATTGAATTCTATTATTTCCTTAGTCAACCTAAGATGTCGACCCTCGATGCAGTCAAAGTGAATTAGATTTTAATGTTACCAATATGTCACATTTGTAGCCTTTTAGGGTTGGTACATGTTACCCAATTCATTTCCATGTATATTGCGTTTTATTGCAATTTGTCTTATTCCGGTATACCAATTTGACCTAGCCGGATGACCTAGTTCCTCGGTTTTCAGGTTTCAGTCGAAACTACAAACCTGTAGATCTATGTCTTATTGCACACGGGGCAAAATTTCAGGTCATTCTGAGTTTACTAGGCCAAGTTATGGTCATTTTACTATTACTGGTTAGAATGTACCAAAATTGGTCACTTCAGGTCATTTTAGGTCATTTTAGGTTCGGCCAGTTTTTGGACCCGAACTTGTGCAAGCTATTTGACTTGCTTATGGTCATTTATAGGCTTTGGTATCTTCATAAGACTTGTAGATATATGTATCAACTATTCATGGTAAAAATTTCAGGTCAATTGGACCTATTTTGAGTAAGTTATGGCCAAAACACTAACTGCTGCCCAAATGGTCAATTTTCAGGCCTTAAATGCACTAATCCGGATTTGGTCATTTTTCAAGTTACCTTCCAAGTAGAATTTTGGTAAGCTTCCTTCATGAAAGTTGGCACATTTTCTGCTTAGTTTCACCTCCAATTAGTGTCATACCAATTGGAGCCACACACTTAAGGTTCTAAGCCAAAACACACACTACCCTATTGCACATTGTTCATCACTCATCAAAGGACACATTTAACATTACCAAGTTACACATTCATGCCAATTTCTGGTTTGTACCATAAACTAAACACATTTTACTTTACATTGTTGGTCATTTTGGCAGCTTGTAATCACACTCAATATGCACCTTCTAATACAGAATTTACCAAGTCCAAATTACACAAAATTTAACTACATAATATAACTCATTCACATGCTACCATAATTCAACAATAATATTCCATAAACCAAACCATGAAATAATACATTTAGGTCCACACTCCACATTGCCGAATTGTACCTCTCTTTGAATTAATTTCCAAGCTTCCAAAATCAAGTGTACATTCACATATACATTTAGTAAACATCACCCAATTTATTCCCACACATATAAACACTTCATCAACACTTTAATCTACTATTTACATGTAAGGATAAGCTGTTCTTATGGAGTTTCCATGGCTACCAAAAATATACATCTTTCTCAAAACATCAAACTCCAAAAATCTTTCCATAATTCAACTACCCATAACATCCACACAAACTTTAATGAAGCAAGCATAAAAAATACCTACTTACCACTTTGAAAACTCTTAAAAACTTCACCAAAACTTGATCTTCTTGCTGCCTATCTACTGCCCAAGGTGTATGGACAACTTTTAGTGAAGGGAGCTTGAGGTTTCCATGGTTGGATCAAGCTTGCATGAAGCTCCAAGGTGGACGGCAATGGTGGTTCTTCTTGGGAGCATTTCGGCTGGTTCCTTGAGAGGTGAGGAAGAAGATGATCTGCTGTCCAAATGAAGAGGTAGTGGTCCACTTTGGTGAGTTAGTGGAGCACTATTGAAAATTTAATGTTAGTTTATTCATAACTTTCTTTATTCCCACATTAACTCCCAATTTTTGCTATTTAAACTATGTACCACCCATTTAAATTTTTATGACATTTTTCAAGTGTAATATCATTTATTTTTAATAGACATTTAGGTTAAAAGAC
Source organism: Hevea brasiliensis (assembly GCF_030052815.1). Taxonomy (NCBI): domain Eukaryota; kingdom Viridiplantae; phylum Streptophyta; class Magnoliopsida; order Malpighiales; family Euphorbiaceae; genus Hevea; species Hevea brasiliensis. The sequence continues at coordinate 57,695,883 of NC_079504.1, read as the reverse complement.
AACTCGGGATGTCAAATGACCACAATGCCCCTGTTCGGATTGTATTCCCGATTTTTCAGTAACACCGAGTTTTGTCGATTTTCTCGATTTCTCACTTTTCTTTGTACTAATTAATTAATTTTTCTTTGATATTTCTAATGGTATTTATACTTCAATAGATGTCTATTTAAGTCTTAAAAATATTTTCTAGGGTTCCCCATGGTCCAGGGCTAGTCAACGGTCCACGCCGCAACTTCCCGGTGCGGTCACCCATCGCTAGGGTTCTCGTCTCGTTTAATTTGGTTGCATTTCATTGCTATTATTTTTCCTTTGTTTTTCTTGTATTTTCTTTTCCTGTATTTCATTATTTTATGTCTCCTCACTCATATCTAAGTGTAGTTCTAGGCATCCTAGCTGTCCGGACAACACTAGTCACCAGAACAGTAGAACGCACTATCGAACATAGGGGTGTTACAAGTGTTTATGCTATGCACCCAGGAAGTACAAAAATGTATCATAATCTGAAGCTTCATTATTAGTGGCCTGGTATGAAGAAGGACATAGCTGACTATGTGACTAAATGCTTGACATGTCAGTAAGTCAAGGCAGAACATCAAGTTTTATCGAGTTTACTACTGCCTATACGCATACCTGAATAGAAATGGGATCGAGTCACCATGGATTTTGTAAGTGGTCTACCTCTCACCTAGAAGAAGCATGACGCAGTATGGGAGATAATAGATAGATTGTGAAGTCGACACACTTTACGATTAGGGTGACTACTCACAGGAAAAGTTTGCAGAATTGTATATCAATGAGATAGTTAGACAGCATGGAATTTCACTTTTCATCATATCTAATCGAGACACAAGGTTTACATTGAGATTTTGGAGGAAGTTGCATGAATCCTTGGGTACACAACTCCACTTCAGCACAGATTTCCATCCTTAGATGGATGGGCAATCAGAAAGAGTAATCCAGGTAAACAATTGAAACCAATTGAATTAATACAAATATTGAACTGAAAAGATAATAATAGCATGAAATATATGTCAGGTCCTTGAGAATATGCTGAGGAGTTGTGTCATTGAGTTTGAGGGAAGTTGGGATAGATACCTCCCATTGGCAAAATTTGCATACAATAATAGCTACCAAGCTAGTATCCAAATGGCCCCGTATAAAGCACTGTATGGGAGGAAATCTACAACTCCAGTGTGTTGGACTGAATTAGGCAAAGATAAACTAGTAGGGCCAGACCTGGTAAAACAGACTGAGGAGAAAGTAAAGCTAATCAAAGCCAATCTGAAAGTTGCCTCAGATAGACAAAAATCTTATGTCGATATGAAGAGAAAAGAAATAGAATATGCAGTGGGTGACAAAGTGTTCCTCAAGGTGTCACCATGGAAGAAGGTACTGAGGTTTGCAAGAAAAGATAAGTTAAGCCCTAAGTTCATTGGCCCATATGAAGTCATTGAACATGTGGGTCCAGGAGCCTACAGGCTAGCTTTATCACCAGAGCTAGACAAGATCCACAATGTGTTCCACATATCTATGCTAAAAAGATACCGCTCAGATCCTTCACATGTCATCTCCATAGAAGAAATTGAAGTACAATTGGATTTGACATATGAAGAAAAACCCATACGGATTCTGGCTTGGGAAGTGAAAGAGTTGAGGAATAAGCATATTCCACTGGTGAAAGTGCTTTGGAGGCACCACAACACCAAGGAGGCAACTTGGGAAAGTGAAGAGATGATGAGGCAACAATTCCCTCAACTGTTTGTATCAGGTAAATTTTGAGGACGAAATTTAAATTAGAGGGGAAGAGTTGTAACACCCTCCTTTGTAGCAATTAGTACATTCTCTTTATTAGGTGATCGATGTTGGTCCGGACAGCTAGAACATCTGGAAAAATATTGAAACTAAAGTGAGGAACCATAATTATTTCAAATATTCATAAGAAAAATTTAGAAATAATTTTAGAAATAAAATACAACCAAATTAAATGAGTCGATGCCCTAGCAATGGGTAACCCAGAGGGAAGTTGCGGTTCTCGCAACTAGGAGCCCTAAACCCTAGAGAATATTCATAAAATAATTTTTGGGACTCCAGAGAAGAGTCATTGAGGTTTCTATGGCAATAGAATGCCAAGAAAATGCTTAGAAAAAATTTTTAATCGGTACAGAAAATTTTGGTCTGTTAAGTGAAACGGAGGGCATTTTGGTCATTTCGTCTTCAAAGATGATTTTTGACCGACTTATCCAGTTAGGTAAACAATTATTATGACATAAAATGTGAATAAATATTGTTAAAAATTAAATTGAAAATGAGTAGAGAAGAAAGGAAAAGAAATAAAAGAAAATGCCAATTATGACATTATCATGATGTCATTTAAAAGAATTTCCACCAATTACATTAAAGCACCACTTAAGTAAGTAATAAAAGAAGATAAATAACTCAAAAAAGGGAAAAACCAATCTGCCTTCTTCCCCAACCCAACCAACCGAAACCCTTACCCAAACCAACCTCCATGAAAGCTTAAGGCAAGCTTAAAACCACCCACCAAATCACCTCCAAACCCTAACTTCTCGTCACACCCTACTTCTCGTAAGATGTAACATACTCCCGTAGTACACCTAATGAATTACAGTACTTCACCTACTGGTAACCCATTAAAAATACTACAAGGGATTTTAATGCAATTTTCGTTCATTTTTAAATTGGTGGGTAAAATTTTTTTCAGATATTAAAAACATTTATTTAAAGTCCAAACATAAATCTAATTTTTTTGATATTTAAAATCTCATAATTTTACAAAAATTTAAATGAGTGCCGTATATATTTTGAGGAATTAGTTCTTCAAAACCTGAAAATAAAGACACTCCCAATATTTTTTCTCAATCACAACTCCATTATTCAATCTCATTTCACAAATCAACACAAGCAACTCAATACATAGTTTAAATTAAATCAAACATTGAAATATCTCATTAAGATAACAAAATTAATATTTACATTCATGGGATCATTAAAAATTTAGTAATGCAAAACTTTATAAATACATAAAATCTCAAGATAACCTTATAATAATTTGCATTTAATTACAATCCAAAAATATATTACAAAAGAGTTTGTACAACTGCTCAAAGTAAATTTCATATATATAATTACAGAATTATATCAAAATCTAAAGTACAAGGGTATACCTATGATATGCCTGAAGATAGTCTCACTATGCCTTTCAGTAATCTTGCTCAGTTGCTTTATATTTTCTTTCACTTGCGACAGCATACAAAGCTATCGCTGAGTGGTGAACTCAGTGGTGCACAAACTAATAATTTAAAACTTAATACAAGTTATGCTTGACAATTCATAACAAATAAAAATTTAAAATTTCTAAATCTTCAAAATTCATAACGTTCAGAAATCAATATTTTCATTCATGTAAATTATTCATTTGAATAACATTTTGATCAAATAGTAATTATTTATCTACATTTCTTTTAAATCTCGAAACAATACAAAAATATTTTGAATCACTGACAAATTATTTAGTTCAACCATAATTTATCAAACTATGCATAATTTAAAGGGTGTTGCCAATAATTCACACAGTTGAACTCATGACCCAAAATTCAAATAGATGCCGTGTTGTACACCACGACATTTCAAACTCTCCCAATAACCGAGGCTAAAAGGGAGGAACAAAGACTAGCTAGTATATATGAGTACTCATTCAAACTCTTCCCCAAGCGCAAGCGGAGAGGAAGGAACTCACCCCATCTAGTGGAGGAGATATCTCACTAGACAAGCTAATGAGAATTCACAATACATATTGCCATGTCAACTGTGGTTTCAAATCATATTTAAAATAATTTCTATTTACAAAGTGTTTACAAACCATTAACATATTGAATCATCATAAATTCATGCTCAAGGTTGGCAACACATTAAACTTAAAATTTACAATCGTCAAAACCATGCAATAAATCCTTAAATGCATAAGAAAATTTACATTTAATTTATACAATTTCATTCAACAAATTGAAATCCTCAACACAACAAAATTATAGATCATAAAATAAACTTGTTCAAATCAATTTAGAAGTGAAAAGTAACAAAATACTTAGTTGTGCACGAACCTTATACGAGTCACCTCTTGGCCTTGACTCGATATTTTGGGTTCTTTCAGCATTCTTTTCCACTTTGAAACACACAATTTCACAGTGTTTCAGTATCACCATTTATCATAACTCCAAAAATAAATTCAAATCTACTTATACCTAGCTTTAATATGCTAAACTTGACGTTCTTTAAAATTTGTATTTCGAGGTTACTATTCATGACACTATTCAAGTCAATTTGTTGACTTTCTAATGCTTAATAGGTATGGGAATTCTAATTTCACCTACATACCACATTTTGGTTACCTAATTTTTTGGTTTTGGTTGTTTTCTCAAATTTTAAGTCTTTTAGGCAAAATTGCAAATTTTCAGTTTTGGTGTCTTATGTTTCACTGTTCCATTGGTCATTTTTCTGTTAAAATTTAGCAAAACCTTCTTCATAGAAAATGTTCCCTATTGTCGTAACTTTATTCTCCTTTTTGAATCACTCCATTTGGAGTTTTGTGGCTCAAGTTATAGCCTTTTGAATCATGGCTGCCGGATTGGACTTAACCTAGATTTCTAGGCACCAAGCTAGTTACAGCAGTTTTAGGTCACCAAATATGGGAGGCCAAATGACTTAGTTAAGGGCATAATTTGGGTTTATGTTCTTCATGAAAGTTTTAGGTCTATATCTCATCTGTCCACTGGTAAAATTTCAGGTCATTTAGACCTACCTAGCCCAAGTTATGGCCAAATGAACAAATACTGTTCATTTGGTCATTTTTGTATAGGTCAGATTGCCTAATCCGAATTTGGCCAATTTGGCTACTATGCTATGGTCACTTTCTGGGCATGATTCCTAGATGAAAAATGTTCCATTTTGTGTCTATTTTCATTCCCAATTGGCCTAACACCAATTGGACTTGTAAATTTTTAGTTTTGGTCCCTGAAAGGGACCTTGGTCCTGCTGCCTATAGAATGACCATTTTCAATTCGAATTTCAACTCACTTCTAACACTTCCAACACATCTCAATTGGTCACAAATGACCATTTTTCATCTCAAACAAGGTCAAACACACCATTTGACCAATTCTCACATTTTTGCCTCCCAAACCCTAGGTGCCAAAAACCCTAACTCATAAAATTCAAACCTAATGCATTCTAAACATCTATCCATAGTTGACATACTTAATTCAACTTAAGCAACCATTCAAATGCATCAAATTCACCCATTTCAAACCCTAACTAAGGCTGGCCAAAATTCATGTTTGGTCCCTCAACCATGTTTTCCTTTGATTTGTTTCAATTTCTAAGTTTATTAAAGCATATTTGCATGAAATTTAAAGAAATAAATTAGAGTTTATTACTAACCTTTCTTTGATTTCCACCTCTTCAATTTCCTCTCTTTTCTTCCCTTCTTTTCTTCCTCTAAAGCTTCTTCAAGTTAAACTAACAAGTTTTTATGGATTATTTTGGGGTCAAAGTGAGTTTAAGTGGTTGAAAGAAAGCTTAAACTCAAGCTTTCATGGTGGTGCTACAATGGTGATTTAAGGGAAAAGTGGGGCGGCACACTTGGTTGGAAGAGGAAGAAAATGATTTTTCTTTTCTTTTTTTAAGTATTTTATGTCCTTTAAAATTGCTTTTGACTTGGTCAATTTAGGTAGGAAAATCAAAATTAGTTTTGACATCATGATGATGTCATAAAGGTGATGTAATAAACTTTTTTCAATTTTCTTTTTCTTTTATATTTATTTTTTCATTGCTTCTTTAATTTAATTTGCTATTCTGAAATTTTTATTTCTTCGATTTTATTGGATAATTAAGTCAGGAATCACTTCTAGGGTTGAATTGACCAAATTGCCCCTCGTCGGTCTGATCCGGTTTGCAAGTTATTTGATATTTCTTCCGGATTCCTAACCTAATTATTTGACATGCTTAACAATTCTTTTTTGTGATTTTCTCTTTTCCACTGTGTTCTCAATAGTCCTAAGGACCGCAGCGTTATATTTTTCGATTCGAAATCTGAGTTTAAATCGACCTCGCAGTCACTTCCTAGGAAGGTCACCCATCGCTGTGACTCCTGGCTCATTTAACCTTTTATATTCTATTTTTCTTATTTTTAGTTTTCTATCTGGTAATCACTATTTATTTTCGATTAGGGCTTTTCTAGGTGTCTTAAACACAGTTTTAATCCTTTTAATTGTCCGGATCGATACCGGTCACTGGAACAGTAACATATACCAGGCTATGCAAATAGGGGTGTTACAATTCTCCCCCCATTAAAATAATTTCGTCCTCGAAATTTTATCTGGTATCTATCTCTGAACAGTTGTGGGTGCTGTCTCTTCATGTCCTATTCACGCTCCCAAGTAGCTTTCTGGCCTGAATGATGGTTCCTTAGTACTTTAACCAATACTATTTACTCATTGATTGCTTACCTTGTGTGCCAAGTTTCTTATGAGCTTCTGTCATAAGTTAGATTCAAATTCAGTTCTATTTTAGAGGTAAGCAAATCTGTGTGCTAGTGGATCCACTCTTTCTAGGACCTCGTACGATCCTATGGATGAGAACTTAGTTTTACTCTTTTCTTATCAAATCTCTTGATCATTTAATACAACCTTCAGTTTAGTTTAGAATATTTTAGTCTTTTCTTGCTGTTGTTTTAGCAATTATTTTCCATTGTAGTCTTTTTTTTTTTAAATGACCTTGTTGGTCATATATGAACTGCTTATCTCTTTCTTGGCCATAGGTCCATAACCATTATCTTACCATCTCCATTTATGACCAAGGCCTATGTGCCATTTTGCACTATCTTGTTTGGCTTTGTTTAACTTATTTCATTCTTGATAAAATAGTTCGAGATATCGTTACGCGTTTTAAGTAAGTTGTTTGCCTTGATGGCAATTCCTCATCTAGTGTTTTTCTCATTTCTTACTATTCTATTTGTTTTTTTTTTTTCCACAGCTTAACTTTAATTATTTTATTCCTCAATCTTTTCTTCCTTAACTTAACTGTCGAGTCATGATTTAGCACCTCTTATCATCCCTAATAAATCCACTATACTTCAATATTACTTTGATTTGGTCCTCTGACCATTATAGTCAATACTTTAACTAATATTCATAACGTTTCTTTATTGCATTCGCACCAATTATTCTAATTTTTACTTCCACAACTCTTTTATCTATCAATATTCTATAGCTTATTTCCCGCTGGTTTGCGATCATTACCCTTTTTTTTTTTTAACCATAAATAATTCTTTAATCTTAAGAAGGGAGTCTACCAGACTCTCCTTTTTCCCATGCTATTCAAAAGTTTCACACTAATAATAATATAATCCTTACAATCCGCACAATAAAATCATGCTCTTCCTAAAGAATACCTGAGCAACTAGTTCCTATCGAATTACTGTTATCAGTAGAACATCAATTCTTAACTGTTTTATAAGTTATAATTATCATCCATAGCATCCTGTCTCTTTTAGGGGAACAAAATTATATTTTGTGTCTTACTGCTACACAAATAGAATACTGTTCCTTACTAAACTTTGAGCAAAAGATCCATTGCAATATCAAAATAACTATAAACCCCATATCAGAGACTAGATGACTTAGCCTTATAGGTATTATTTTTAAATTTTTACCATGCTAAAATCTCTAGTCTCATAACAATTCCTGATGTACTGTAATTCATGCTAGGATAACGGAGTATTTAAATCTCACTACCTTGCAACCATGATCTTTTGATATTCTAATTATAGAGATTCAAATCCCGAATTAGGATTTTCAAACTCAGTTACAGTAATAAAACTCTATTCTGGTATATTTGTACTAGAGCGAAAGTCATTTACAACTATTCTTATCCTTATATACTATTGAGTAGTACGTAGCTCTACACAATAAATCCCAAGTCGATCTTATGTCTGCGACTTACGGACAAATATCAAGAATATTGTATAGTTACTACGATACATCCCAATAGATCAAACTTCCCTATATCTTATTTCTTTCAAATCCACTAATATCTTAAACTTATTTTGATTATGGTATCTACTGACATCTATTAGCAGTAATACCTTTACTTCCATCTAGGGTAGATATATTGCTATAACTTACTTTTTGGTCCTCTTGCCTTACCTAATTAGGCTTACTAATTAACTTTATAATTTATCGTAGTGTAGGAGATGTCTCTCACTAGAAACTTTTCCAAAATTAATTCCAATCACGCTTATTATCGCAATTCTTATCCTAAAAGACTAATTACTGACACATTAAAATTTATCTCCATGCAAGGAAATAGCAGTAGAATATATAATTTTAGCATTAGTATATAAACAAATAGAGCCGGAATCAAATAATACATAATTGTTCCTTCTAAAAGTTAAGAACATACTGGCAATTACATCTGAAGTCTCTACTTTTTCCCCTCGATGCATGGTGTTCCCTCTTTCTAGTGTATTCCTCTGCTCGGGTTGGTCCATTGTGCGAGGATTACCCGAAGTGCTGTCTCTACTTTTACCTCTGCCCCTACTAACTATTAATGAGCCTCTAAAATCAGAATCTTGAACTGATTCCTCTAGTGTAGTATGTGGCATAAATCGATGTGCGCTAGTACAATGTCAGGCGAAATGTCCAATTCCACCACAATTGAAGCAGGCTCCAGTGACCCTATGGCAAATACCCCCATAAAATTTTCCACAAACGTCACAGATACGGATAGGGTAGGAACTTCTGGTTCTTTGATGAATGGTTCTTGATTGCTTCCGCCCTGAAGATCCACCTCTGTCATACTTAGGAGCTTGGGGTCCCTCAAAATCTTTTCTCTTTCTCAAATTACTACTCAAACTTTGACCGATGAGTTTCTCACTTTTCTCTTTTTCATGCTGCTCTTGAGGGGGTTGGGTTTGTACTTGGGCCTTGGCTGACAGATTATCAGCCATTTGATGAAAGAACATGGCCATCTGCTGGGCCGTTTGTGCAGTAATTTGTATAGGAGGGACTGGTGCAGTTGGACCTCCAACGCTCTGCGAAACTGGGGCCTCTCCTTATACATTAGCTGTATCAGACTACTCTACTGTTTTATCCCCCTTGTCCATATCTATTCATAGGATTTTTTTTTTCTTTTTTTTTTTCTATTACCTGCACTACCAACACAAGGAGATTTCTCCCCGTTAGTTCATATTTATGATATAAATGTACTATATGTATGAAACATTTGAGCAGTTGTATTTATCGAAAAATATTTCAAATTCACAGTTCAAAATTTACTTTAAAACCTTTGCTCTGATACCACTAAAACATGTCATACCCTACTTCTCCTAAGATGTAATATGCTCCCGTAGTACACCTAATGAATTACCGTACTTCACCTACCGGTAACCCATTAAATAGACTACAAGGGATTTTAATGCAAATTTTGTTCATTTTTAAATTTGTGGGTAAAATTTTTTTTAGATATTAAAAACCTTTATTTAAAGTCCAAACATAAATCTAATTTTTTTGATATTTAAAATCTCCGCAATTTTTACAAAAATTTCGGCAGAGTGCCATCTATATTTTGAGAAAATAGTTCTTCAAAACCTGAAAATAAAGACACTGCCAATATTTTTCTTAATCACAACTCCATTATTTAATCTCATTTCACAAATCAGCACAAGCAACTCAATACACAGTTTAAATTAAATCAAACATTGAAATATCACATTAAGATAAAAAAATTAATATTTACATTCATGGGATCATTAAATATTTAGTAGTGCAAAACTTTATAAATACATAAAATCTCAAGATAACCTTATAATAATTTGTATTTAATTACAATCCAAAAATATATTATAAAAGAGTTGATACAACTGCTCAAAGTAAATTTCATACATATAATTATAGAATTACATCAAAATCTAAAGTAAAAGGGTATACCTATGATATACCCGAAGATAGTCCCACTATGTCTTTCAATAATCTTGCTCAGCTGCTTTATATTTTCTTTCACCTGCGACAACATGCAAAGCTATCGTTGAGTGGTGAACTTAGTGGTGCACAAACTAATAATTTGAAACTTAATACAAGTTATGATTGACAATTCATAACAAATAAAAATTTAAAATTTCTAAATTCTTCAAAATTCATAACATTCAAAAATCAATAATTTCATTCATGCAAATTATTCATTTGAAGAACATTTTGATCAAATAGTAAATATTTATCTACATTTCTTTTAAATCTCGAAACAATACAAAAATATTTTGAATCACTGACAAATTATTTATTTCAACCACAATTTATCAAACTATGCATAATTTAAAGGGCGTTGCCAACAATTCACACAGTTGAACTCATGACCCAAAATTCAAATAGATGCCGTGTTGTACACCACGACATTTCAAACTCTCCCAATAACTGAGTCTAAAAGGGAAGAACAAAGACTAGCTAGTATATATGAGTACTCATTCAAACTCTTCCCCAACTGGCAAGCCAGAAAGGAAGGAACTCACCCCATCTAGTGGAGGAGATATCTCACTAGACAAGCTAATGAGAATTCACAACATATATTGCCATATCAATTATGGTTTCAAATCAAATTCAAAACAATTTCTATTTACAAAGTGTTTACAAACCATTAACATATTGAATCATCATAAATTCATGCTCAAGGTTGGCAACACATCAAACTTAAAATTTACAATCCTCAAAGCCATGCAATAAATCCTTAAATGTATATGAAAATTTACATTTAATTTATACAATTTCATTCAACAAATTGAAATCCTCAACACAACAAAATTATAAATCATAAAATAAACTTGTTCAAATCAATTTAGAAGTGAAAAGTAACAAAATAGTTAGTTGTGCATGAACCTTATCTGAGTCGCCTCTTGGCTTTGACTAGATGTCTCGGGTTCTTTCGGTATTCTTTTCCCTGAAACACACAATTTCACAGTGTTTTAGTATCACCATTTATCATAACTCCAAAAATAAATTCAAATCTACTTATACCTAGCTTTAATATGCTAAACTTGGCGTTCTTTAAAATTTGTATTTGAGGTTACTATTTATAACACTATTCAAGTCAATTTGTTGACTTTCTAATGCTTAATAGGTATGGGAATTCTATTCACCCACATACCACATTTTGGTTACCTAATTTTTGGTTTTGGTTGTTTTCTCAAATTTTAAGTCTTTTAGGAAAATTGCAAATTTTTAGTTTTAGTGTCTTATGTTGTCTTGTTCCATTGGTCATTTTTCTATTAGAATTTGGCAAAACCTTCTTCATAGAAAATGTTCCCTATTGTCTTAAATTTATTCTCCTTTTGAATCACTCCATTTGGAGTTTTGTAGCTCAAGTTATAGCCATTTGAATCATGGCTGCGGATTGGACTTAACTTGATTTCGGGCACCAAGCTAGTTCTAGCGGTTTAGGTCACGAATTTGGGTGGCCAAATAACAGTTAAGGGAATAATTTGGGTTTGTGTTCTACATGAAAGTTTTAGGTCTATATCTCATCTGTCCACTAGTAACATTTCAGGTCATTGGACCTGCCTAACCCAAGTTATGGCCAAATAAACAAACACTGTTCATTTGGTCATTTTTGTATAGGTCAGTTTGCCTAATCTGGAATTGGCCAATTTTTTTACTATGCTATGGTCACTTTCTGGGCATAATTCCTGAATGAAAAATGTGCCATTTTGTGTCTAGTTTCATTCCCAATTGGCCTAACACCCATTGGACTTGTAAATTTGTAGTTTTGGTCCATGAAAGGGACCTTGATCTATTGCCTATAGAATGACCATTTTCAATCCGAATTTCAACGCACTTCTAACACTTCAACACATCTCAATTGGTCACAAATGACCATTTTCATCTCAAACAAGGTCAAACACACCATTTGACCAATTCTCACATTTTGCCTCCCAAACCCTAGGTGCCAAAACCCTAACTCATAAAATTCAAACCTAATGCATTCTAAACATCTATCCATAGTTGACATAATTAATTCAACTTAAGCAACCATTCAAATGCATCAAATTCACCCATTTAAAACCCTAACTAAGGCTGGCCAAAATTCATGTTTGGTCCCTCAACAATGTTTTCCTTTGATTTGTTTCAATTTCTAAGTTTATTAAAGCATATTTGTATGAAATTTAAAGAAATAAATTAGAGTTTATTACTAACCTTTCTTTGATTTCCACCTATTCAATTTCCTCTCTTTTATTCCTTTCTTTTCTTCCTCTAAAGCTTCTTCAAGTTGAACTAACAAGTTCTTATGGATTATTTTGGGGTCAAAGTGGGTTTAAGTGGTTGAAAGAAAGCTTAAGCTCAAGCTTTCATGGTGGTGCTACAATGGTGATTTAAGGGAAAAGTGGGGCGGCACACTTGGTTGGAAGAGGAAGAAAATGATTTTTCTTTTCTTTTTTTAAGTATTTTATGTCTTTTAAAATTGCTTTTGACTTGGTCAATTTAGGTAGGAAAATCAAAATTAGTTTTGACATCATGATGATGTCATAAAGGTGATGTAATAAACTTTTTTCAATTTTCTTTTTCTTTTGTATTTATTTTTTCAATGGTTCTTTAATTTAATTTGCTATTCCAAAATTTTCATTTCTCCAATTTTATTGGACAGTTAAGTCAGGAATTACCTCTTAGGGTGAATTGACCAAATTGCCTCTCGCCGGTCTGATCCGGTTTGCAAGTTATTTGATATTTCTTCCGAATCCCTAACCTAATTATTTGACCTGCTTAACAATTCTTTTTTGTGATTTTCTCTTTTCCACTGTGTTCATAATAGTCTTAAGGACAGCGGCATCACATTTTTCGGTTCGAAATCTGAGTTTAAATCGACCTCGCAGTCACTTCCCGGGAAGGTCACTCATCGCTGTGACTCCCGGCTCATTTAACCTTTTATATTCTGTTTTTCTTATTTTTACTTTTCTATCTGGTAATCACTATTTATTTTCAATTAGGGCTTTTCTAGGTGTCTTAAACACAGTTCTAATCCTCTTAATTGTCCAAACCTATACTGGTCACCGGAACAGTAACATATACCAGGCTATACAAATAGGGGTGTTACACTTCTCTTTATGAAAAATTGTCCCTACCACTAGAGCAAGCATTGGACAGCAATTTGAAGAAGGACAAAATAAATTTTGCAAACTTGAGAATAGCTCCAACAAGGTTAGTGTCCAAACTCCTACCCTTTTTACTTAATTCATGTTTATTGGCATGAAATAAGTAGAAAATGTAAGAAAAACAAAGTAAAACTTATGTGTGTCCATCCCTATAATTTCGGCAGCCTAGGGGTGGTTAGGGTTTGATGAAATCACTTGAAACAAAGTGGTTATGAGCTGCCCTTAATGTTAGATGAGTGACTGAACATGTTTGTGTAAGTGAAATGCAAGGGTAGTGCATGAATGAACTTGAAAACTTGGACATTTGAACAACATTAAGGTTTATAGTATATTAACATTGTAATGGTCAATTAGTGACCATTTGAATGTGTGTGAGGTGGAATTGAAGTGAGTAAGGATAACCAACTTGATCTTAGGCATGCTGCCCTTGGTGACCTGTAGGACTGATTGTGAGTCCAGCAGGTTTGGGCAGCTATAAATAGAGTTGTATAGGTTCAATTGGTGCAAGGCCAATTGGACATGAAACTAGACACACAATGGCACAATTTGGTGAAGAAACCCTGTCCAGAAAACCAAACCAAGTTGACCTAAAAATTATCCTAATCTGGGTGACTTGCATTTGGCCTGGGCAAAATGACCAAATGAATAGTATTTATTCATTTGGTCATAACTCAGTGTAGAAAGGTGCAATTGACTTGAAATTTTACCAACATATAGATGAGACATAGAGCTACAACTTTCATGAGGAAACCAAACCCAAATTTTGATCATAATATGTTCACAAACTGACCTGCAATCATTGTACAAAACACTGTAGATTTGGTTATGTCCAGAAAATCTGAAAAATTTGCAATCCGGCCAGTTATGGTGTTTAGGCCATAACTTGAGCTACAAAACTCCAAATGGAGTGAATAAAAAAAGGAAATGTAACTAGACACAATAAGGAACAACTTTCATGAAGATAATTTTGTCAAATTTCTACTGTACAAATAACCAATAGAACAGTAAACTTAGTACTTGAAATCTTAAAATTGTCAATAACCAACACTAAGCTTTGAAATGGTATTGGCAACCAATACCAACAACTTTAGAAGACAAAATGTGGTATTTTGGGGATATTAGAATCAATGTACCTATTGTCTATGAAAAAGTCAACATTTTAGTTGACTAATGAAATGAATAGTAACAATTAAACTTCAATTTCGAGAATTGTGCAATTTAAAAGTGTAACATGCCCTAGTACACCTAGTAAGATTGGTTTGGATAGGTTGGCATGTCAATTGGGTTCAGTTAGCAGTACTGTACATGGCATTATGCCATTCTGTAATTTTATGGCTTTTAGCCATTCTGAAATTATGGTGATGCTTAGCCTTGTGCCTAATATTTATTCTGACTTATCGGTGTTACATTTGCCTGCCGGGAAATACATATGCAACCGATGGTGTGACGGCCTAAGGTATTTTATACCCAGTGCCAGTTTACCCATTTATCCAGTCCAGTCATCCAGTATAGGCTACTTGGGCAACCAAAAATGAAAGTTAAAAAATTTAATGAGATAATGAATCTAACGAGTACTAAATAAATAAGACTACCAATAATTATTAAAAATTTGTCTGCATGAGATATCAATACATTCACTGCATATTTATTTTCTTTTAGCTCTTTTTATTCTATTATTGGCACCACTAAGCATTATTGCTTAGCCCGTCGCTTTTTGCCAAGCGTAGGTTTTGGCGAGACAGATAGAGAGCCTAGCAAACCACAGACAGGGTGAGGCCGTCTACAGTTCTGCATAGTATCCGTGTCACCTCACAGACTTCAGTGCATTGGTAGGACACTAGGTCTCATTTTGGTATTTTGTAATTAATTTTTATTTTCTCATGTATAATTGAGACTTATGTAATGTATTTTGATATTAATGTAAATAGTGAAAATTTGTGTTTATAAATGAAAAAAAAAATTGAGTATTTATTTATGACTTGTATATGAATATCATGTGAACTGAATGAATTAGAAATGGAAGTATTGTGGAGAAATATTGTGGAGAAATATTGAGACTTTGTTGATATAATGGAGTTTGGGAATGATTGAAAACGTATTGGAAGTATTTTTCATAGGTTTCGAAGAATTGTTTTCTCCGTTTTTAGCATGTACTCTGTCGGATTTTCTATAAAATTTGTGAAACGTCAAATAAATTTATAATTTCAATAAATGACTTAAATGAATTATATTTCACAAATTGTACTTCATAACTATGAAAAAAATAAATTAAGGAAGAATAAAAATGATTGAAATGAAATAGGGCGTTCCGGTACACTGTGTGACATATCTTAGTTGGCTATATTGTAGACGAGTAAAGTGTGTCACATAACTACTATGTAAAAGTCTTATGACATACCTCAACTCCTGTAAAAGTATAATTAAGATACCATTCAAATCCTAGTCAGCAGATCACCATGTTAGCGAGATTGAAGTTCACACGGTCTTAAGGATATCTTAATTACACTTTATAGGAGTTAGGTCGTTTTAAAAGCATAGAGTGCCACGAGGTTTTTTTTTTATATAATTCAGTTGTGAAATAGTATATTTGGCCTAATTTTTTTTTAAGTTTAAGCCTGTGATAGGTTTTAAAATTAATTCCAGTATGCAATAGGCAAAACTCAAATAATTCAGGTGTGTGATAATGTGTTTAGCCAAAATAAAACAATTGAAGGGGTAAATAGTAATTTTTTAAACAAACACACTAAATTTTGTAGTTAAAATTTTAAATTTAAAAATTTGAAAGAGGCAAACAGTAATTTAAAAAAAAAATTAAAAATTTACAAGTAAAATTATAATTTTAAGACTTTTGGGTGGGCTATAGCCCTTTAATTATAACGTAGATCAGCTCCTGACTTTTAAGTAGAAAATCGCTGGGATTCAACGCAAGAATACAATCAATTAATTAACAAACTCAATAAAACTACACTAGCAACCGGATAGTGATTAATTGTTTTGGGGTTATTGCTTTGCAGAAAAAATGTATCCATATCTCGATATTAAAATTAATAATAAGGGTCTATTTAAAAACAGTAGTTTCTTTTAGATGTGTGATGCATGTTATTTATACTCATTACTCATTAATTTGTTTTCATATAATTTTTTATTAATTTTTCGTATAGGATATAATATTATTATATAATATTTATTTTTAATAATTAATTAAATTTAATCATTCATTATCAAAATATAATGTGATGATTATATTTTACTTAATTAAAGTTATTTGTATTTTAAGTTTTTATTATACATTTAATTTCTATATTTTTTTCAAACCATCCTCTTTGAATGTACTTTTTATATAGTTTAGGATCTTTTTTAATATATATATTAATAAAACTAATAATATAATTTATTTTGATAATTAATATCAATAAGTTTTTAAGTCTTTAAGTTTTCACATCAGTATTAACATAAAAATTCAAATTAACTTTAATTAATTTGAAATTTCCTTATTTTTTTTAATTTTAAAATATTTTATTTTGTTTATAATGTATTGATTTTCAATAACCAATTAACTTTACTTATTCATTATCATAATACTAAATTGTTGTGATTACTTTTATCAATCTTGTTATTCCCCCTTGCTACTTTTATACATTATATATTATAAATATAAATATATTCTTAATATAATATATAACAATTTTACATTTAATGTAATTCTCATTATATTTATTTTTTTAACTCATTATTGTATATTTACATTACTTTCCAAGTTATAATAAAAATACACTATAAAAAAAAACTTCTATATTTTATTTTCCTAATTGTAATATTTTTTATAATTTAAATATATTGTATGTATTAAAATTATAATATTATAGATAAATAAATTTTTAAAATATAATATTCTATATTTTATTTTCCTTTTTTCTATGAAAGACTTTTTTTTTATTTTATTTTGTTTCCACGTAAAGCTGTGTTTTTTTGTAGTTGTAATTATCAGCTTAATTGTATTTAAATTAGGATTTATTAGTGTGTTTTTATTATATATGATCTATTTTGATCAGTCTTATTCACTTAAAATATATTAATTTATTTATCAAATTAAAACTCTTATAAATAATAGAGTTATAATTAAAAAATATTAAAAGAATAATATTATAAAAAGAATAAAAAAATATGCAGTAAGCTTTAAGATTTAATAATAATAGGATTTTGCTTTCAAAAATTAAAAAAAAAAAAGAAGTAAAACTTTAAGTTATGAAATTTTTTAATAAATTAATAAAATTATGAATTAATAAATAGGATTACTCTTATATAATATTTAAATGTTTAATTTTTTTTGTGCTTTCAAGAGTTCAAAGTCATACCTTACTTACATTTCATTTTTAAGCTAATTGATATTCTTAATAAAGAAATTTAATTAATTAATTTTTAATAGTGAATTAAATTTCATCCTTTATTTTAGAATATTAAATTATTATGAGTATTTTTTGTAATCCCAATGTTTCCCTCATTCCCACTTTTATATAATTAAAATAAATTTTATTTATTTTATATTATAAGTTTGCAAATGTTGGACCTAGAGATTTTAATCTATGTTTTAATGATAATAAATAATTAGTATGCTACTAATCTACCTTGGAAGTGTTTGTGTTAAGATTGTAGGTCTTAAGTTCAAAATTAAGAAATTGTTTCAAATCAAAGTTAAGAGAGAGCAAGAATTTGAAACAAAGGTCAAGAAGGCACTACAATATAAATTTTTCTTTTATCTTGTGAATCCTAATTAGTTGGTTATGTTGACTCAAGTTTAGGTTTCTCTAAATTTCTTAATATCTCTATTTTTAACTTGTTCTTGACCAATGGGCAGTAATGTCACACCCTACCCCTCTGTAAGGCATGACATGATCCCGTAGTATACCTGATGAATTACCAACTCCATCTACCGATAACCCATTAAATACACTACAAGGGATTTTAAAAACTTTTCTTACTTCTTTTACAGTGGTGAGCACTATTTACAGGTGTTAAAGACTTTGGTGAACTGAAGTGAAACAACTAACTCATTTGATTTATTTGGAATATTTGTAAAAATTTTGGCAAGGTGCCATTTGTATTTTGGACAAAACAGTTCTTCAGAAAACCTGTAAAAAGCACTTCAATTATTTTCCAAATCTCAACTCCAACATTTTTCTCAATACAACACATTTCTCAACTCAATTCCATAGAAAATTTTCAAAGTCTGAGATAAGGAAATATAATACAATTTTTATAAGTCAAATAACTCATAATAAATTTACAACTTCAAGGTACAATTTGAATTTACAACTGCTCAAACCAAAACAATATGTACATACAGTGTCATACATTACAGTACAAAATGCAAAATATTGGTATACTCATTATACCAGGTAATCCCTCACTGGATGTATTAGCAGCCTAGTCTGCTGCCCTGTCTGTCTCTCTACCTGCGACAGCAATAAAAAGCTATCGCTGAGACAATGTCTCAGTGGTGCACAACATTAACCAAATACAATTTTAATTCACAATTCATAAATCATATCAATAGTGGATACTTAATACCATAGTTAAATTCAAGACAATGAATGTCATAAGGAATTTAAACTCCAATTCACAAATTATCAAAATTCATAATAACACAATTTAGTCAAATAGTTTAAGAATACCGTATTGCCAATTCATGCACAATTTGATCAAATAACTGAATAATACCTTTTTGCAAACCAATAACACAATTTGATCAAATAACTGAATAATATCGTTTTGCAAATCAATAACACAATTCAATCAAATAACTGAATAATATCGTTTTGCAAATCAATAACACAATTGATCAAATAACTGAATAATATCGTTTTGCAAATCAATAACACAATTGATTAAATAACTGAATAATATCGTTTTGCAAATCAATAACACCATTTGATCAAATAATTGAATAATATCGTTTTGCAAATCAATAACACCATTCGATCAAATAATTGAACAATACAATGTTGCCAATCAATAACACAATTTAGGTCATGACACAAATTTTTCCATATATGCCATGTTGTACACCACGACAAGACATACTCACCCCAATAATCGAAATCAATGAGGGAGGAAGCTAGCTATCTAATGAGTACTCATCCATACTCACCTCAGACTGGGAAGTCAAAGAGGGAGGAACATAATCATACTCACCCGGTGATAAGTCAAAGAGGGAGGAATAATCACACTCACCCCATTAATGGAGGAGGAACATAATATCCGTGTCATGCCAATTGTGAGTCAAAACAATTCCAAACATTTTATTCAAATGATCCGTAAGAATCCAATAAATTTCCAAAGTTATAATTTCATTCACAAAATGGCAACACAATTCGTAATTCACTTCAATTTCCACAAAAACCATTCTGATGCTTTTCAATCAATAAGTATCCATCAATATCATTCAAACAATTTTTCAAAGTTTCAAACCATTCACAATGTTTTTCAATCAATAAGTGTCCACCAAACACATTTCCACAATTTAAAACAATAATATACAAATAGTCATAATTTATTTCAATTGAAAAATTCAAAAGAAATAGCCGTTGTGTACAAACCTCTGATGACTGTCCCCCTGGTATGGACTCAGTGTTTCCTTCCCTTTTGCCGAGTCCTTGTTAACTGAGAAACACAATTTGAAGTGTTTCAGTACTAAATTAAACTGTCTCTATCGATGGTGTTTGGTAAATAATGCACTGAACTCAATTATTCACTTAATCACCTAATATACCGACCCTCATTGCGTTTTAGGTAAATTAGGTTTTAGTGTCGTTAATATGTCACATTCGATAGGGTTTTAGGTTTGGTACGTTTTACCAAAGTCATTTTCTTGTTTAGTGCATTTTAATGCAAATTGCTGGATTCCAAGACACTGGTTTGACCTAGCCGGACGACCTAGTTCCCTCGGTTTTCAGGTTTCGGTCAAAACTACAAACTTGTAGATCTATGTCTTATTGCACGCGGGGCAAAATTTCAGGTCAATCCGAGTTAAGTAGACCAAGTTATGGTCATTATACTGTTGCTGGTCAATTGGTATCAAATTAGGTCAATTTTTGGTCAATTTGGTCAACTTTAGTTCAGCCAGTTTTGGACCCGAACTTGTGCAAGCTTTTTGACTTGCTTCTGGTCATTTCTGGGTTTTGGTGTCTTCATAAGACTTGTAGGTATGGGTCTTAACTATTCTTGGTCAAAATTTCAGGTCAATTGGACTTGTTTTGAGTGAGTTATGGCCTAAACACTCACTGCTGCCCAAATGGTCAGTTTTTAGGTCTCAAGTGTACCTAATCCGAATTGGTCATTTTCACATCACCTTGCAAGCAGAATTTTGGTATGTTCTCTCAATGAAAGTTGGCACATTTTGTGCCTAGTTCCACCTCCAATTGGTCTCATACCAATTGAGGTTACACATTTAAACTTATTGGCTAAAATGTACACTGCCCTTGGTTACTTTGCTTAACACACATCAATTACACACATTTACCTTGCAATTTGTTTACTTCTCTACAAATCTGTTTTGGTACATTACCAAAAGCATATTCTACTTTACATTAACATTACTTTGGGCAGATTACAATTACCCTCAACACACCAAATATAATTCACATTTACAAGTTCTAAGTACCATTACATTCACACCTAACCATTACAAATCTTACATACACTTTACAATATCAATCTACATATATATCCATCAATCCTTCTAGGTCAATATTCTGCCTACACTTCCATGAATACATACATTTACTCAAGTGTTCCCAAGCTGCCGAAAATTGTCCTTCAACATCAAAGTGTCCTACAATTTACCAATTCCCATCCAAGTGCATAAATCACCATATATATGTGAAATAATTCACTAGGATATTAAATCACCAAGATCAACATTATTTCTCATCAATTATATGCATAATAAATCATTAAATGTGTGACCCCATGGCTGTCCAAAAATGGCTATCTCAATAACTATTTAAACTTTAAAATTTCCTTCACCAAACTAACACCCATTACATGAACATAAAGTTTAACAAAGGAATTCTCAAAAATGTAAACTTACCTTTGATTGTAACTTGCTAAACCTTCACCAAACTTCTCAAATTTGGTATCAATATCTTCCTTGTGATGTGTAGACCATTTTTGATGAAGGAACTCAAGTGATTAGAAGTGAAATGAGTGGTTAGATGAGCTTGCATGAAAAATGGCCATGGTGGTTCCCATTTTCTTCAATTCGGCAATGTTTATGAAATGAGGAAGATGAACATTCTGATGGGTTTAGTGGACTTACATCAGCCACATTTTATGTTTAATTTAATCCTTTAGTGGTCCACTTACTCATTTAATTATATAATAATGCTTAAATGTGTTATTTACACATTTTCACTCCATTTTGGCTATTTACTTTATGTACCATCAAATTAATTTTTCATTTCATTTTCTAAGTGTAATATTATTTATTTTTAATGGACATTTAGGTCAAAAGACACTTGGGATGTCAAATGACCATAATGCCTGTTCAGTGGCATTCGATTTTCGGTATTCTAGGGTTTTGTCTGCATTTTCGATTTCTCACTTTTCTTTGTACTAATTATTTAATTTTTCTTTGATCTTTCTAATGATATTTATTCTTCAATAAGGTTCTATTTAAGTCCTAAAAATGTTTTCCGGGGTTCCATGATCCGGGAGCTAGTCAGCGGTCCACGTAGTGACTTCCGATCTGATCACCATCGCTAGGTTTCCCGGCTCGTTTAACTTGATCACATTTCTTTGCTATCATTTTTCCTTTGTTTTTCTTGTACTTTCTTTTCTTGTATTTCATTATTTTATGTCTCCTCACTCTCATTGAAGTGTGGTTCTAGGCATCCTAGTTTGTCCGGACTGACCTTTAGTCACTGGAGCAATGAGCACTATCGAACTTAGGGGTGTTACAAGTAAAATTAAATTTTTACTTTTGAGAAATGCAATTTGTTTTTTAAAGTGTTTTCATTGAAAAGTTTATCAAATTAGCTTTTCAACGATTTAAATGAATCGAAAATCGGAGTTCGGGTTAAAAAATTATACGTTTTTAAAGCCTAAATACCCTTTTGCTCCTTTTTGTCCAGCGAGCACTTCGACAGCCAAAGTTGAAAACTTTGGTAGCCGAAGTTTACTCTTTAAAGGATGGTTTTTGAGTTTTTAAAGGCTAAGTTCCTTTTTTGTCTAGAAAGCACTATGCCTACTGAAGTTCACTTTTTAAATGATGTTTTTGGCGCTAACCTTTGGCATCCAAACTTGGGTTTCTGCAACTTGATAAAACGGGGTTTTGGGTGGTTGAATGGCTATATTTGCATTTAATGTACCCCCAACCATCATTTTCTTGCCAAACTATAAATAGAGACCATTTATGACTGGAGGGAAGTGACAACTATTTTTTTAAGAATTTATTTTGTTCAAAAGATTTTTTTTTCTCTCTCTCTCGAACTTGAGCTCCATAATTGATTGTTAAGAGCTTGATAGTTTGAGCAATAATTTCTTAGTTCTGAGAGTTAGTTCAAGGTTGTTATGAATATTTATTGCTACTTGAGTGTCATGGAGCATTAAATTGCTCCTGAGTGTAAATGGATTTATAAAAAAATAAGGGCTTGCTCTTGTGATGATTGTAAGGGCTTTATTCTTCACCCAAAGAAGAATTTTAGTGTAGTTAACTCTCAAGGATGGCCTTGAGGAGAGGACGTAGGCTTGAGATAGCCGAACCTCTATACAATCTCTTGTGTTCTTTCTTTCCTTCCTTTTCTTTGTGCATTTCACTTAAAAATCTCCACCTACCCTTCAAATTTTTTTAATTAACACTCAATTCACCCCTCCTCTTAGGTTGCTACAAGGGACAATAAGTGATATTAGAGTAAGTCTCCATTCAACAAAGATTTAAACATATTGAAGGAAAGATCAATGGCAACCCTCAATGCATAAGAAGGTCAATTGGTGGTAAGACCTCCCTTCTTTGATGGGAATGACTTCTTATATTGAAAAAATAGATAGTTTTATTTTCTTAAATCAGAAGGAGTTGACTTGTGAGATGTTGTAGAGAATGGACCATTGACCCCAACTAAAATTGTAAATGGTGTGCATTTAGCTAAGCCAAAGGGTGAATGAGTGAGCAAGAGAAAAGAAGAGTACCTCTAAATGATAAAGCTATTTATGTTTTATTTTGTGCACTAAGTAGAAGTGAATATAATAAAGTGTGGATGACATCTACCACAAAAGAAATTTGGGATGCTTTGGTGGTTACTTATGCGAATATTAGTCAAGTAAAGGAGAATAAGATGGATTCCTTTATCTATCAATATGAGTTATTCAAGATGAAGTCAAATGAAACCATAAGTGAAATGTATGATAGATTTATGGAGATCATAGGGGGAATCAAATCTCTTAGGAAGACATTCACAAATCAAGAGCTAGTAAAAAAGATACTAAGAAGTCTTCCTAAGGAGTGGCTACCCAAAGTAACTTCACTTAAGGATTTCAAAAACTTGAGCAACGTGCAACTTGATGAGCTCTTGGGAAATCTCATTGATTATGAGATGACCCTCAAAAGAGACCAAGTGGAGAAACCTAACAAGGCCAAAAAGAACATTGCCTTCAAAATGTCTTCGAAAAACTCAAGTGATGAAGAAGAAGAGTTTGATGAGGAGGAATTGGCTCTAGTGACAAGGAAAATAAGGAAAATGCTTTTCCAAAATAAGAAGTTCATCCCAAAGAGGAACTTCAAGAAGGACAAGGGTGAAAGTAGCAAGAGGAATCCTCCCATATGCTTTGAATGCAACAATGTCACACCCTACTCCTCGTAAGATGTAACATGCTCCTGTAGTACACCTAATAAATTACCGTACTTCGCCTACCGGTAACCCATTAAATATACTACAAGAGATTTTAAAACAATTTTCATTCATTTTTAAATTGGTGGGTAAATTTTTTTTTTAAGATATTAAAAACCTTTATTTAAAGTCCAAACACAAATCAAATTTTTAGATATTTAAAATCTCCGTAATTTTTACAAAAATTTTGGAAGAGTGCCATCTGTATTTTGAGAAAACAGTTCTTCAAAACCTGAAAATAAATACACTCCCAATGTATTTCTCAATCACAACTTCATTAATCAATTTCATTTTACAAATCAACACAAGCAACTCAATACACAGTTTAAATCAAATCAAATATTGAAACATCTCATTATGGTAACAAAATTAATATTTACATTCATGGGATCATTAAAAATTTAGTAGTACAAAACTTTATAAATACATAAAATTTCAACATAACCTTATAATAATTTGTATTTCATTACAATCCAAAAATATATTACAAAAGAGTTGGTACAACTGCTCAAAGTAAATTTCATACATATAATTACAGAATTACATCAAAATCTAAAGTACAAGGGTATACCTATGATATACCCGAAGATAGTCTCACTATGCCTTTGATAATCTTGCTCATTTGCTTTATATTTTCTTTCACTGCGACATACAAAGCTATCATTTGAGTGGTGAACTCAGTGGTGCACAAACTAATAATTTAAAACTTAATACAAGTTATGCTTGACAATTCATAACAAATAAAAATTTAAAATTTCTAAATTCTTCAAAATTTATAACATTCAGAAATCAATATTTTCATTCATGCAAATTATTCATTTGAATAACATTTTGATCAAATAGTAACTATTTATCTACATTTCTTTTAAATCCCGAAACAATATAAAAATATTTTGAATCACTGACAAATTATTTATTTTAACCACAATTTATCAAACTATGCATAATTTAAAGGGCGTTGCTAACAATTCACACAGTTGAACCCATGACCCAAAATTCAAATAGATGTCGTGTTGTACACCACGACATTTCACACTCTCCCAATAACCGACGCTAAAAGGGAGGAACAAAGACTAGCTAGTATATATGAGTACTCATTCAAACTCTTCCCCCACTGGCAAGCCAGAGAGGAAGGAACTCGCCCCATCTAGTGGAGGAGATATCTCACTAGACAAGCTAATGAGAATTCACAACATATTTTGCTATGTCAACTGTGGTTTCAAATCATATTCAAAACAATTTCTATTTACAAAGTGTTTACAAATCATCAACATATTTAATCATCATAAATTCATGCTCAAGGTTGGCAACACATCAAATTTAAAATTTACAATCCTTAAAACCATGCAATAAATCCTTAAATGCATAAGAAAATTTACATTTAATTTATACAATTTCATTCAACAAATTAAAATCCTCAACACAAAAAAATTATAAATCATAAAATAAACTTGTTCAAATCAATTCAGAAGTGAAAAGTAACAAAATAGTTAGTTGTGTACAAACCTTATACGAGCTGCCTCTTGGCCTTGACTCGATGTCTCGGTTTCTTTCCCAGTGTTCTTTTCAACTGAAACTCACAGTTTCACAGTGTTTCAATATCATAACTCATCGTAAATTCAAAAATAAATTCAAATTCACTTATACCTAGCTTTAATATGCTAAACTTGGCATTCTTTAGATTTTGTATTTCGAGGTTACTATTCATGACACTATTCAAGTCAATTTATTGACTTTCTAAGGCTTAATAGGTATAGGAATTCCAACTTCACCCACACACCACATTTTGGTTACTAAATTTGTTGGTTTTGGTTGTTTACTCAAATTCTAAGTCTTTTAGGCAAATTTGCAAATTTTTAGTTTTGGGTGTCTTATGTTGCACTATTCCATTGATCATTTTACTGTTAGGATTTGGCTAAGCTTTCTTTATGGAAAATGTTCCCTATTGTCTTAACTTTACTCTCATTTTTGAATCACTCCAATTGGAGTTTTGTAGCTCAAGTTATAGCCATTTGAATCATGGCTGCCGGATTGGACTTAACCCAGATTTCTGGGCACCAAACTGGTTCTGGCAGTTTTAAGTCACCGACTTTGGGTGGCCAAATGACTTGGTTAAGGGCATAATTTGGGTTTGTGTTCCTCATGAAAGTTTTAGGTCTATATCTCAGCTTTCCACTGGTAAAATTTCAGGTCATTTAGACCTGCCTAGCCCAAGTTATGGCCAAATAAACATTTGGTCATTTTTGTACAGGTCAGATTGCCTAATTCTGGGTTTGGCCAATTTGTTCACCATGCTATGGTTACTTTCTGTGCATGATTCCCAAATGAAAAATGTTCCATTTTGTGTCTATTTTCATTCCCAATTGGCCTCATATCAATTGGACTTGTAAATTTTCAGTTTTGATCCCTGAAAGGGACCTTGGTCCTGCTGCCTGTAGCATGACCCTAAGCAATCCGAATTTGCATTTGGTTCCAACACTTCTAACATACTCCAATTGGTCACAAATGACCATTTCTCAGCTCAAACTAGGTCAAACACACCAGAACTGGATAAAATTCATAATGTATTCCATGTTTCTATGCTGAGAAGATATTGCTCAGACCCTTCACGTGTCATTTCCATGGAAGAGATTGAAATCCAACCGGACTTGACATATACAGAAGAACCTATACAGATCCTAGCTTGGAAAGTGAAGGAACTGAGAAATAAACAAATTCCACTGGTGAAAGTGCTTTGGAGGCACCACAACAATGAAGAGGCAACTTGGGAAAGTGAAGAGATGATAAGGCAACAGTTCCCTCAACTATTTGCATCAGGTAAATTTCAAGGACGAAATTTTTCTTAGAGGGGAAGAGTTATAACATCCTCACTTTAGTTAGTACGTACAGTCTACTGTTCCGGTGACCAATGTCGGTCCGGACAGCTAGAATGTTTGAAATTATAAATAGACTATAGTGAGGAGTTATAATGAAACTAAATAATGCTCATAAAAATCAAGGGAAAAATTTTAGAAACCAAATACACTAAAGTTAAAATGTGCCGAAACCCCAGGGATGAGTAACCGAAGGGGAAGTGACAGTGAAGGCCGTTAGCAACCCTAGACCTGAGGGAAAAATTATAAAATAATTATTGGGACTCCAGAGAAGGGTTATTGAGGTTCTTATGACATTAGAATACCAAGAAAATGCTTAGAAAAAATTTTTCAATCGGTACAGACAATTTTGGCTCGTTAAGCCAAACGGAGGGCATTTTGGTCATTTCGTCTTCAGAGATGATTTTTGGCCAACTTGTCCAGTTAAATAAATAATTTATATGACATAAAATATGAATAAATATTGTTAAAAATTTAATTTAAATTAAATAGACAAGAAATGGAGAGAAAATGAAAGAAAATTGAATTATGACATCATCATGATGTCATTAAAACTCTCCCAACCAATCCAATGTTGACACATGGCATAAACTTACTTAAAATAGATCAAATGGGCTGGAAAATGAAAAAAAATGAGAACTCCCTTCTTCTTCCTTTTCTTGTCATCATCCATACCCACTATAGCCACCCATTTTCAAGCTTTTGAAAGCTTGATTTCCCTAGCTCTCACCCCACTAAACCCTATACTCCCAATACATAAAAGTGTTATTGCATCTTGGAGAGTCTTTTGGGAGCAAAAAAAAAAAAAAAAAAAGAAAACAAGAACCCTAGCAAGTGGGAGACTTCACTCCATTAGAGGTTAGTGACCTAACCTTGTTCTTTCACTTTAAATTCATGTGTAAGGACTTTGAATGAGTGTAAATTACAAAGAAAATTTGTTGAATACCAATTGTATGCCATCCCTAAATTTCGGCAGCCTTGGTTGGGGTATGCTTGTGATGAATTTTATGGAGCTAACATGCTAGTATGGCTGCCCTTAATATGCATCTTGTAAGTGGAGTGGTGAAATGCAATGATAATGCATGGTTTGTAATGTTTGAGTTAGGGTTTAGGGTGGAAAATGAGACTTTGATCATGTGATGATGGAATTAGGTTTTAATGGTCAATTAGTGACCGTTTGGTTCTGTTTAAACCAAAAATGAAGTGAATTGTGTAATGGGATTGGAGTTTGGTATGGCTGCCCTTGGTGACCTACAGGACTAGGCATGAGTCCAGTAGGTTTGGGCAGCAATAACTTGAATTGTAGAGGTTTAATTGGTGCAAGGCCAATTGAAAATGAAACTAGACACATAATGGCACAACTTTGGTGAAGAAACCATGCCCAGAAAACCAAACTAAGTTGACCAAAAATTTGCCCTAATCTGGGTGACCTGCATTCTGCCTGGGCAAAATGACCAAATGAACAGTGTTTAGTCATTTGGCCATAACTCAGTGTAGAAAGGTCCAATTGACCTGAAATTTTACCAGCAACAAGATGAAATATAGATCTACAACTTTCATGAAGATTATTTTCTACTCATCAAACTCTACAGTACCATGGCTGCTGAAATTTTCTACTCATCATGCATGCAAGATTATTTTCATTTTCTTCACAATTTCCATGCATCTCAACTAAATTTCATGTAGTATTTAAAGATTTAAAACCAATTTATACATATCTTGATTTATGGATTCTCTAATTCTCTAAGTCTCCTTCTTTTCTTCTTCTTTTTGTTACTAATCACTCCACCAAGGTCTAAAATCAAACTTTAATGTTGGTGGTTAGGGGTTTTATGGTGAGGAAGGGAGGAGAAATCAGGCTTTTAAGAGTTAAAAATGGTGGAATTATGAGAGAATTAGAGAAAAAGAGAGAGTGACGAAAACAAGAAGAAGAAGACCACTTTTTCTTTTTATTTTTTGCCTTTTTTTTTGTAATATTTATCCTCACTTCTTCATATTTTAAAATTATAATATTAATGAGGTCATGCTTGCATCACCATGATGATGTCATAAGTCTTTTTAATTTAATTTTCTTTTCCTCTTGTTTTTCCCATACTTCTTTAATTTAATTCCATATTTCAAAATTTTCATTTCTCATATTTTATTGGACAGTTAGGTCAGGAGTCAGCTCTAGGGGTGAATTGACCAAATTGCCCCTCGTCGGTTCGACCCGATTGGCAAATAATTCAATATTTCTTCCGGACCCTTGACCTAATTATTTGACTTGCTTAACAATTCTTTTCTGTGATTTTCTCTTTTCCACTATGTTTGCAATAGTCCTAAGGACCGCAACATCACATTTTCTGGTTCGAAATTTGAGTTTAGACTGACCTTGTAGTCACTTCCCAGGAAGGTCATCCATCGCTGTGACTCCTGGCTCATTTAACCTTTTATATTTTGTTTTTCCTATTTTTACTTTCCTATCTGGTAATCACTATTTATTTTCGATCATGGCTTTTCTAGGTGTCTTAAACATAGTTCTAATCCTCTTAATTATGCGGGTGATCAGGTCCTTTGAGCGATAACATATACCAAGCTATACAAATAGAGGTGTTACAATTGGTGCAAGATCAATTGGACATGAAAATAGACACATAATGGCACAACTTTGGTGAAGAAACTATGCCCAGAAAACCAAACCAAGTTGACCAAAAGTTTGCCCTAATTCGGGTGACCTGCATTCTGCCTGGGCAAAATGATCAAAGGAATAGTGTTTAGTCATTTGGCCATAACTCAGTGTAGAAAGGTCCAATTGACCTGAAATTTTACCAACAACAAGATGAAATATAGATCTACAACTTTCATGAAGAAACCTAACCCAAATTATGACCAGAACATATTCAAAAAGTGAGTTGCAGTCACTATTCCAAGTACCATAGATTTGGTCAGTCCAGAAATTCTGGACAAAATTTCAATCCGGCCAGTTGTGGTTTTTGAGCCATAAATTGAGATACAAAACTCTAAATGGAGTGATTCAAAAAAGGAAATGCAACTAGACAAAATAAGGAACAATTTTCATGTTGATCATTTTGCCAAATTCCCACTGCAAAAATGACTAATGGAACAGTAAAAACAAAGCATGAAAACTGAAAATTCTATCCAATTAACATTAAGTTTAGAAATGGTATTGGTAGTCAATACCAACAAATTTAGAATGCAAAATGTGGTATGTTGGGAGTATTAGAACCAATATACCTATTGCCTATGCAAAAGTCAATATTTTTGTTCACTAATGAATGTAATAGTAACACTAAAACTTAAATTTCAAAAATTATGAAACTTAAAAGTGTAATATGCCCTAGCATACCTAGCAAGATTGATTTGGATAGGTTGGCATGCCAATAGGGTTCTGTTAGCAGTACTACATATGCTTCACGCCATTCTGTGTTTTATGGCTTTCCATGCCATTCTGTGACATAATAGCCTTTGGCTATGTTGATTGAGATAATAAACTTGGGTTTTAACCCTGATAATTATTGCAGCTTATTAGCTGTTCTGTTGCACACCAGGAGACATAATGTGATCGATGGTGTGATGGTCCGAGGTACTTAGTACCCAGTGCCAGTTTACCCGTTTATCCAGTCCAGTCAACTAGTATGGTTTACTTGGGCAATGATAATAAACCTTACTAAATTTTAATCGAATAATATTGCAAATAATATCAGAAATTAAGTCTACCCAAAAAAATGTAAACATACATTCTGCATACTTATTTTTATTATATTATATTATATTTTATTTTATTTTATATTGTCACCACTAAGCAGAATTGCTTAGCGCGTCGCTTTTGCCACGCCACGATTCTTGGAGACCTAGTGGGAGCCAGTGGACATCGAATAGGGTGAGCCTTGAGTGCATCCGAGTCAGTCGACTCACCTCTGCAGTGCATATGATAGGACATTAGGATTTTGGGTAGCATTTTGTATTTTGTATTTTGTATTATTTTTGGAATTGTAACTATAAACTCTTGAAATTATTTGATGATGTAAATATATGAAATTTCATATTATTGAAATTTTCTGTATATTATGTTGAGAAATATTTATGAATGTGCTTCCAGTAATGAAGTGAAAAGAAAATTTTCTAAAAATAGTGTTGTGATTTGAGATTGAGATTTTGAGATTGATTTAAAATGTGTATAATGGAGTTTGGATTTGGAAATTATATTGGAAGTGTTTTTAAACAGGTTCAGAAGAACTGTTTTTCAAAATTACAGCCGGCACTCTGCCGGATTTTCTATAAAAATTTCAGAAAATTCAGATTTACCAAAAATTGTAAATAAATGAATTAAAAAGGATAAATTGTAATTAAAATATGAATTGGTGCTCCGGCACACTGAGCGGCATAACTTGCTCGGCTACACTATAGACGGATAAGGGGTGTCACAGCTATAACTTACTTTGAGGTCCTCTTGCCTTACGTAATTAGGCTTACTAATTAACTTTATAATTTATCATAGTCTAAGAGATGTCTCTCACTAGAAACTTTTCCAAAATTAATTCCAATCACGCTTATTATCGTAATTCTTATCCTAAAAGACTAATTACTAACACATTAAAATTTATCTCCATGCAAGGGAATAGTAGTAAAACATATAATTTTGCATTAGCATATAAATAAGTAGAGCCGGAATCAAATATTACATAATTATTCCTTTCACAAGTTAAGAACATACTGACAACTACATCTGAAGTCTCTGCTTCTTCCCCTCGATGCATGGCGTTCCTTCTTTCTAATGTATTCCTCTGCTCGGGTTGGTCTATTGTGCGAGGATTACTCGAAGTGCTGTCTTTACTTCTACCTCTGCCCCTACTAACTATTAATGAGCCTCTAAAATCAGAATCTTGAACTGATTCCTCTGGTGTAGTATGTGGCATAAATCAACGTGCACTAGTACAATCTCGGGAGAAATGTCCAATTCCACCACAATTGAAGCAGGCTCTAGTGACCCTATGGCATATACCCCCGTGTAATTTTCCACAAACATCACAGAGAAAGATAGGGTAGGAACTTCTGGTTCTTTGACGAATGGCTCTTGGTTGCTTCCGCCCTGAAGATCCGCCTCTGTCATACTTAGGAGCTCGGGGTCCCACAAAATCTTTTCTCTTTCCTAAATTACTACTCGAACTTTGACCGATGGGTTTCCCACTTTTCTCTTTTTCATGCTGCTCTTGAGGGGGTTGGGTTTGTACTTAGGCCAGGGCTGACAGATTATTAGCCATTTGTTGAAAGAACATGGCCATTTGCTAG
Source organism: Hevea brasiliensis (assembly GCF_030052815.1). NCBI lineage: Eukaryota > Viridiplantae > Streptophyta > Magnoliopsida > Malpighiales > Euphorbiaceae > Hevea > Hevea brasiliensis. The sequence continues at coordinate 57,663,628 of NC_079504.1, read as the reverse complement.
GCCGTTTGTGCAGTAATTTGTATAGAAGGGACTGGTGCAGTTGGACCTCCAACGCTCTGCGAAACTGGGGCCTCTCCTTGTACGTTAGCTGTATCAGATTACTCTACCGTTTTATCCCCCATGTCCATATCTATCCACATGCTTTTTTTTTTTTTTTCTATTTCCTGTATAACCAACACAAGGAGATTTCTCCCTGTTAGTTCATATTTATGATGTAAATGTACTATATGTATCAAACATTTGAGCAGTTGTACTTATCGAAAAATATTTCAAATTCACAGTTCAAAATTTACTTTAAAAACTAGCTCTGATACCACTAAAACATGTCACACCCTACTCCTCGTAAGATGTAACATGCTCCCGTAGTACACCTAATGAATTACCGTACTTCGCCTACCGGTAACCCATTAAATATACTACAAGGGATTTTAAAACAATTTTTGTTCATTTCTAAATTGGTGGGTAAAATTTTTTTTTTCAGATATTAAAAACCTTTATTTAAAGTCCAAAAATAAATCAAATTTTTAGATATTTAAAATCTTCGTAATTTTTACAAAAATTTTAGCAGAGAGCCGTCTGTATTTTGAGAAAATAGTTCTTCAAAACCTGAAAATAAAGACACTCTCATTGTATTTCTCAATCACAACTTCATTAATCAATTTCATTTTGCAAATCAACACAAGCAACTCAATACACAGTTTAAATCAAATCAAATATTGAAACATCTCATTATGGTAACAAAATTAATATTTACATTCATGGGATCATTAAAAATTTAGTAGTGCAAAACTTTATAAATACATAAAATTTCAAGATAACCTTATAATAATTTGTATTTCATTACAATCCAAAAATATATTACAAAAGAGTTGGTACAACTGCTCAAAGTAAATTTCATACATATAATTACAGAATCACATCAAAATCTAAAGTACAAGAGTATACCTATGATATATCCGAAGATAGTCTCACTATGCCTTTCAGTAATCTTGCTCAGTTGCTTTATATTTTCTTTCACCTGCGACAGCATACAAAGCTATCGCTGAGTGGTGAACTCAGTGGTGCACAAACTAATAATTTAAAACTTAATACAAGTTATGCTTGACAATTCATAACAAATAAAAATTTAAAATTTCTAAATTCTTCAAAATTTATAACATTCAGAAATCAATATTTTCATTCATGCAAATTATTCATTTGAATAACATTTTGATCAAATAGTAACTATTTATCTATATTTCTTTTAAATCCCGAAACAATACAAAAAATATTTTGAATCACTGACAAATTATTTATTTCAACCACAATTTATCAAACTATGCATAATTTAAAGGGCGTTGCCAACAATTCACCTGATTGAACCCATGACCCAAAATTCAAATAGATGCCGTGTTGTACACCACGACATTTCACACTCTCCCAATAATCGAGGCTAAAAAGGAGGAACAAAGACTAGCTAGTATATATGAGTACTCATTCAAACTCTTCCCCAACTAGCAAGCCAGAGAGGAAGGAACTCGCCCCATCTAGTGGAGGAGATATCTCACTAGACAAGCTAATGAGAATTCACAACATATTTTTCCATGTCAACTGTGGTTTCAAATCATATTCAAAACAATTTCTATTTACAAAGTGTTTATAAATCATCAACATATTTAATCATCATAAATTCATGCTCAAGGTTGGCAACACAACAAATTTAAAATTTACAATCCTCAGAACCATGAATAAATCCTTAAATGCATAAGAAAATTTACATTTAATTTATACAATTTCATTCAACAAATTAAATTCCTCAACACAACAAAATTATAAATCATAAAATAAACTTGTTCAAATCAATTTAGAAGTGAAAAGTAACAAAGTAGTTAGTTGTGCACAAACCTTATATGAGCCGCCTCTTGGCCTTGACTCGATGTCTCGGTTTTTTTCCCAGTGTTCTTTTCAACTGAAACTCACAGTTTCACAGTGTTTCAGTATCATAACTCTTCGTAAATCCAAAAATAAATTCAAATTCACTTATACCTAGCTTTAATATGCTAAACTTGGCATTCTTTAAATTTTGTATTTCGAGGTTGCTATTTACGACACTATTCAAGTCAATTTGTTGACTTTCTAAGGCTTAATAGGTATGGGAATTCCAACTTCACCCACATACCACATTTTGGTTACTAAATTTGTCGGTTTTGGTTGTTTACTCAAATTCTAAGTCTTTTAGGCAAATTTGCAAATTTTTAGTTTTGGGTGTCTTATGTTGCACTATTCCATTAGTCATTTTACTGTTAGAATTTGGCTAAGATTTCTCCATGGAAAATGTTCCCTATTGTCTTAAATTTATTCTCCTTTTTGAATCACTCCAATTGGAGTTTTGTAGCTCAAGTTATAGCCATTTGAATCATAACTGCTGGATTGGACTTAACCCAGATTTCTGGGCACTAAACTGGTTCTGGCAGTTTTAAGTGACCAAATTTGGGTGGCCAAATGACTTGGTTAAGTGCATAATTTGGGTTTGTGTTCTTCATAAAAGTTTTAGATCTATATCTCAGCTTTCCACTGGTAAAATTTCAGGTCATTTAGACCTGCCTAGCCTAAGTTATGGCCAAATGAACATTTAGTCATTTTTGTACAGGTCAGATTGCCTAATTCTGGGTTTGGCCAATTTGTTCACCATGCTATGGTCACTTTCTAGGCATGCTTCCTAAATGAAAAATGTTCCATTTTGTGTCTATTTTCATTCCCAATTTGTTTCATACCAATTGGACATGTAAATTTTCAGTTTTGGTCCCTAAAAGGGACCTTGGTCCTGCTGCCTACAGCGTGACCCTAAGCAATCCGAATTTGCATTTGGTTCCAACACTTCTAACATACTCCAATTGGTCACAAATGACCATTTCTCAGCTTAAACTAGGTCAAACACACCATTTAACATATTCTCACATTTTTGTCTTCCAAAACCCTAGGTGCCAAACCCTAATTTTCATGCTTAGCTCAATTCATGCAATTTAAACATACAAATCACCTATACAACATTAATTCACCAAGATTTCATGTTTAACCTAACTAAACACCATAAAACTCTAGGGTACCATGGCTGCTGAAATTTTCTACTCATCATGCATGCAAGATTATTTTCATTTTCTTCACAATTTCCATGCATCTCAACTAAATTTCAAGTAGTATTTAAAGATTTAAAACCAATTTATATATACCTTGATTTATGGATTCTCTAATTCTCCAAGTCTCCTTCTTTTCTTCTTGTTTTTATTACTAATCACTCCACCAAGGTCTAAAATCAAACTTTAATTTGGTGTTTAGGGGTTTTATGGTGAGGAAGGGAGGAGAAATCAAGCTTTTAAGGGTTAAAAATGGTGGAATTATAAGAGAATTAGAGAGAAAGAGAGAGTGACGGAAACAAGAAGAAGAAGACCACTTTTTCTTTTTATTTTTTTGTCTTATTTTTGTAATATTTATCCTCACTTTTTCATATTTTAAAATTATAATATTAATGAGGTCATGCTTGCATCACCATGATGATGTCATAAGTCTTTTTAATTTAATTTTCTTTTCCTTTTGTTTTTCCTATACTTCTTTAATTTAATTCCATATTTCAAAATTTTCATTTCTCAGATTTTATTAGACAGTTAGGTCAGGAGTCAGCTCTAGGTGTGAATTGACCAAATTGCCCCTCACCGGTTCTGTGACACCCCTTACCCGGCTACAGTATATCCGAGTAAGATATGTCACACGGTGTACCGGCACACTCTATTTTACCTTAATTAATTTTTGTCATAATTTTGAATATAGTTTATGAAATATAATTTATTTAAGCCATTTATCAAAAGTATTATTTATTTGAGGTTCCAAAAATTTTAAAGAAAATCCGTGATCTGGCTAAAAATGGAGAAAGCAGTTCTTGAAACACGTGAAAAACACTTCCAATATTCATGTCTCATCATCTCAAACTCCAATATCAAAATCTCAACAACATTTCTCAATTTCAGTTCTCAATCATCCATCACATGTGATAATCAAGTATAAATCACAATTATATATTTACCTTTCCATTCACAAATACAATTTTCATAATTTACATGAACATCAAAATATATTACATAATTCTAAATACATATGAGAAAATAAAAATTTAGTTACAAAATGACAAAATGACACCTAGTGCCCTACCAATGCAATCGCTGCGAAGTTGAGGTGACACGGACACGTGCGAAGCTGCAGGATGGACTCACCCGATCTGCGGTCTCACGGGCTCACGATCTATATCTCCGGAACCTACGCGTGGTAAAAGCGCGCTAAGCAATCTTTAGTGGTGCAATAATAAAATAAAAGAAATAGCAAGAAAATAAATATGTAGTGAATGTATATGTTTCATTTGTTTTGAATTTGTATATCATTAACTTTGTCCACTTTCATTCATTTGGTTGCCCAAGTAACCTACAATAGATGACTGGACTGGATAAACGGGTAAACTGGCACTGGGTATCAAGTACCTCTGGCAGTCACATCATCGGTCACGTATGCATCTCCCGGTGTGCAACAGAACAACTAACAAGCTGTGATAACATCAGGCACAAGGCCAAATCTCAATATAAGGTCAGAATGGCTAAAAGCCATAAAATCACAGAATGGCATATTGCCATGTGCGATCGCTAACTGAACCCTATTGGCATGCCAAACTATCCAAACCAATTTTGTTAGGTATACTAGGGCATTTGAAACTTTTAAATTCTTCAATTTGTGAATTTCAAGTTTTGGTGTCACTATTCACCCCATTGGTCAACAAAAATGTTGACTTTTGGATAGAAAATAGGTATATTGGTTTTGACTGTAACACCCCTAAGTTCGGTAGTGCGTTCTACTGCTCCAGTGACCAGTGTTGTCCGGACAGCTAGGATGCCTAGAACCGTACCTTGATATGAGAGAGGAGACATAAATATTGAAATACAAGAAAAGAAAATACAAGAAAAACAAAGGAAAAATCATAGCAAAGAAATGTAACCGAGTAAGTGAGCCAGGAAACCTAGCGATGGGTGACCGCACCGGGAAGTCACGGCGTGGACCGTTGACTGGCCCTGGACTGCGGGGAACCCTGGAAAACATTTTTAGGACATAAATAGAACCTTATTGAAGAATAAATATCATTAGAAAGATCAAAGAAAAATTAAATAATTAGTACAAAGAAAAGTGAGAAATCGAAAAACAGACAAAACCGTGTCTGAAAAATCGGGAATGCCACCCGAACAAGGGCATTATGGTCATTTGACATCCCGAAGTGTCTTTTGACCTAAATGTCCATTAAAAATAAATAATATTACACTTAGAAAATGTAATGAAAAATTTGTTTAGTGGTACCTAAAATAAATAGCCAAAAATGGAGTGGAAATGGTGTAAATAAAACATTAAACTTATAATATGGTTAAATAATGTGAGTGGGCCACTAAGGGAATAAACTAAAGACATAATGGGGCAGGTGTACACTCATCTCACCATCTGCAATTCATCTTCCTCCTTTAGATTCAAAGTGGCCGAATTCAAGAGAGAAGAGAACCACCATTGATGTTTTGCATGAGCTTCATTCTCTCCCTCCATTCCACCTCTAAACACTTAGGTTCTTTTATGAAAAATGGTCTACACATCACAAGGAAGATATTGATACCAATTTTGAGAAGTTTGGTGAAGGTTTAGCAAGTTACAATTAAAGGTAAGTTTGCATTTTTGAGAATTTCTTTGTTAAAGTTTATGTTCATGTTATGGGTGTTGGTTTGGTGAAGGAAAATTTTGAGTTTGAAGGGTTATTGTTGTTTTCATTTTGGACAGCCATGAGTCACGTTTTTGATGAGATATTTGTGCATATAATTGATGAGAAATGGTGTTGATCATGATGAATTAGTAACCTAGTGAATTATTTCATGTTTATATGGTGATTTATGCACTTGGATGGGAATTGGTAAATTGGATGGCACTTTAATGTTGAAGAATGGTTTATGCAGCTTGGGGACACTTGAGTAATGGTATATATTGAAGGAAGTGTGGGCAGAATATTGACCTAGAAGATTGATGAGATGTATGTAGATTGATATTGTAAAGTGTATGTAAAATTTGTAATGGTTAGGTGTATTTGTAATGGTAATTAGAAATTGTAATTGTGAATGATATTTGGTGTGTTGAGGGTAATGGTAATCTGCCCAAAATAATGTTAATGTAAAGTAGATAATGCTTTTGGTAATGTACCAAAACAGATTGATAGGGTATGGAAGTAAACTTTGCAAGTTAAATGTGTGTTTGAAGTGGGGTGTGAAAGGCATAGTGAGGGCAGTGTACATTTTAGCCTATAACCTTAAATGTGTAACCTCAATTGGTATGAGACCAATTTGAGGTGAAACTAGGCACAAAATGTGCCAACTTTCATTGAGAAACCATACCAAAATTCTGCTTGCAAGGTGACCTAAGAAAATGACCAATTCGGATTAGGTGCAATTAGAACCTGAAAAATGACCAATTGGGCAGCAGTGAGTGTTTAGGCCATAACTCACTCAAACCAGGTCCAATTGACCTGAAATTTTAACCAAGAATAGTTAAGACCCATACCTACAAGTCTTATGAAGACACCAAAGCCCATAAATGACCATAAGCAAGTCAAACAACTTGCACAAGTTCGGGTCCAAAAACTGGCCGAACCAGAGTTGACCAAATTGACCTAAAATTGACCTAAATTGGTACCATTTGACCAGCAATAGTGTAATGACCATAACTCAGTATACTTAACTCGGATTGACCTAAAATTTTGCACCGCGGTCCATAAGACATAGATCTACAAGTTTGTAGTTTCGACCGAGACCCGAAAACCGAGGGAACTAGATCGTCCGGCTAGATCAAACCAGTGTCCCGGAATCCAGCAATTTGCATTAAAATGCACTAAACAAGGAAATGACTTTGGTAAAACGTACCAAACCTAAAACCCTATCGAATGTGACATATTAACGACACTAAAACCTAATTTACCTAAAACGCAACGAGGGTCGGTATATTAGGTGATTAAGTGAATAATTGAGTTCAGTGCATTATTTACCAAACACCATCGATAGAGACAGTTTAATTTGGTACTGAAACACTTCAAATTGTGTTTCTCAGTTAACAAGGACTCAGCAAAAGGGAAAGAAATACTGAGTCAGGACCAGGAGACAAATATCAGAGGTTTGTGCACAACGGCTATTTCTTTTGGAATTTTCAATTGAAATAAATATTGACTATTTGTATATTATTGTTTTAAATTGTGTTTGTGCACAACAACTATTTCTCTTGAATTTTTCAATTGAAATAAATATTGACTATTTGTATATTATTGTTTTAAATTGTGGAAATGTGTTTGATGGACAATTATTGATTGAAAAACATTGTGAATGGTTTGAAACTGTGAAAAATTGTTTGAATGATATTGATGGATACTTATTGATTGAAAAGCACTGTAAATGGTTTTTGTGGAAATTGAAGTGAATTACGAATTGTGTTGCCATTTTGTGAATGAAATTATAACTTTGGAATTTATTGGATTCTTACAGATCATTTGAATAAAATGTTTGGAATTGTTTTGACTCACAATTGGCATGACACTGATACTATGTTCCTCCTCCATTAATGGGGTGAGTGTGATTATTCCTCCCTCTTTGACTTATCAGTCTGGGGTGAGTATGATTATGTTCCTCCCTCTTGACTTCCCAGTCTGAGGTGAGTGTGGATGAGTACTCATTATATAGCTAGCTTCCTCCCTCATTGATTTCGATTATTGGGGTGAGTATGTCTTGTCGTGGTGTACAACACGGCATATATGGAAAAATTGTGTCATGACTTAAATTGTGATATTGATTGGCAACACTGTATTCTTCAATTATTTGATCGAATTGTGTTATTGATTTGCAAAACGATATTATTCAATTATTTGATCGAATTGTGTTATTGATTTGCAAAACGATATTATTCAATTATTTGATCGAATTGTGTTATTGATTTGCAAAACAATATTATTCAATTATTTGATCAATTGTGTTTTCGATTTGCAAAAAGGTATTATTCAGTTATTTGATCAAATTGTGCATGAATTGACAATACGGTATTCTTAAACTATTTTACTAAATTGTGTTATTATGAATTTTGATAATTTGTGAATTGGAGTTTAAATTCCTTATGACATTTATTGTCTTGAATTTAACCATGGTTTTAAGTATCCACTATTGATATGATTTATGAATTGTGATTTAAAATTTGTATTTGGTTAATGTTGTACCATCGAGACATTGTCTCGTGATAGCTTTATTCTTTGTCGCGGTAGAGAGACAGAGCAGGCGAGACTAGGTGCATATACATCCAGCGAGGGATTACCTGGTATAATGAGTATACCAGTATTTTGCATTTTGTACTGTAATGTATGACACTGTATGTACATTTTGTTCTTGGTTTTGAGCAGTTGTAAATTTAAGTTGTACAGTAAAGTTGTAAAATAATTATGAGTTATTTGGCTTGTAAAAATTGTGTTATATCTTTGTATCTTAGTCTTTGAAAATCACTGTGGATTTGACTTGAGAAATGTGTTGTGTTGATAAAAATGTTGGAGTTGAGATTTGAAAATATATTGAAGTGCTTTTATAGGTTTTCAAGAAGCTATTTTGTCCAAAATACAAATGGCACCTTGCCAAAATTTTCTGAGATATTCCAAATAAATCAAATGAGTTAGTTGTTTCACTTGATTCACCAAAGTCTTTCACACTGTAAATAGTGCTCACCACTTGTAAAAGAAGTAAGAAAAGTTTTAAAATCCCTTGTAGTGTATTTAATGGATTATCGATGAAGCGAGTTGGTAATTCATTAGGTATACTCTGGGATCATGTTATGCCTTCAGAGGGGTAGGGTGTGACATGTTTTAGTGGTATCGAGCAAAGTTTTTAAATTCTGTTTTCACTGTCATTTGAATATTCTTTCTTCACAATTACAAGCTGCTCAATATCATTGTTTGATACATACAGTACATTACATTATAAATATGCACTAACGGAGGAAATCTCCTTGTGTTATTGGTTTAGGAGATCTAAAATCCTCGCATTGACTATGGAAGAGGGTGATCGTTGATCGATCAATCTATTGAGGTGAGGTGCAAGGGATGCCCCATGCCTACATAATGTCGGTGGTTCAAGAGCTTTGACCCTGCGATCTGTGATTCTGCTCGATTAAGCTCGTGAGCCAGTGCAATGTTCCAACAAATGGATGGTAATGTGCCTACTCAAGTCCCAATCTGACACCGGTGGTACAACCACGATCTTACGCTAGACAATATGACAAATTGATGAAGTATGGGGCTCTGAGTTCAAGGGGATAGTAGATCCTCTAGAGGCGAGAACAATGGTTAGAGAGGATGGATAGGGTATTCAAGAAAGCGCATTGCACGAGGAGCTTAGATTTGAGTACTCGATATCTTTGCTCTGAGGGGATGCTTATGGTAGTGGAAAACCATCCCCACGATCGATAGAACTGCGATGCTAACATGGAATGACTTCCTCGGGAATTCAGGCAAAAATATGTCCCGATGCTTATGTAGACCGAGTGCAAGAATTCCTAAGTCCAAAAACGAGGCGGATCGGTGGTGAGTATGAAAGGGAATTCTCCGCCTAAGCCATTATGCGATAAGTCTACTTTCTACCGAGGAGAGATGTAAGAGGTTTGAAAGCAGGCTTGAAGCCTAGTATCGATTACAAGTGGTCGGATTCAAACATAACAACTTCTAAGAACTTATTTCTAAAGAAATAGAATAAGAAATAATTGAATCAGCGGCTCTTGAGAAAAAGAAATCGGAGAAGGCGAGAAAAAGAGGAAAGTCGTGACAGAGTTCTAGTGGTCCCTCTTGGAAAGAGGAAAAACTTTGGGGATCTGACGGAGATAGTAAGAAGTTCGGTAGAGATAGATCTTTTGGAATGAAACCACCTCGATCCGATCGGTAACTCAACGAGAAACCAAATGCGCTGTCAGATCGACTTTGTGAAACTTGTGGTAAACCACATAGTGGGGTATGTTATAGAGCCGTAGGAGCATGCTTTAATTGTGGAGAGACTGGTCATTTTGCTAAGGATTGTGTAAATCCAGGTCGTTCTGGATCATTTACTACACCAAAGGGATCAACCCAAGTTTCTACCCCAAAGAGTTCACCATCAGTTAGTATAGGCAAAGGTAGATGTAGGGGTAGTACACCTAGAAGTCGGACTCACGTGAATCGGCCAAAGCAGGTGATGCTTCAACGAGTATAAGCTATACGACAGAAAAGAGAATGAGACTTTTGACATCATTGCTGGTACTTTCTCAATTAGCAAATGAGATATATATATGTATTGTTTGAACTGGAATTTTCATATTTTTACATTAGTGTTAGAACTATATGTTCATTGTTATTCGTTCTGAGAGTAATAAATTTTGACGCATTAGTGATTATCCATTAAGATAAGTTTTTTGATAATAAGTGAAATTAGTTTTGAAAGAGTTTATCGGCTAAATGTATTTTCTAACACACCATAAATTATAAAGCTAATTAGTGAGCCTACTTAATGTAAGGCAAGAGGACGTAAAAGTAAGATGCAGTAATGGAATTGCTCTTGATAAGGGCAAGGAGGTTACTGTTAGAAATTGCTAATGGATATTGTAATCGAATAAGATTCGAATATCGTGAATTCAAAAGAATAAAAGATAACAAAGTTTGATCTATTGGGATGTATCGTAGTAACTATGCAATGTTCTTGATGTTTATCTTTGTAGCTGCGATTACGATTACTAACTTGAGATTATTGTGTAGAGCTACGTACTACCCGATAGTACACCTAGATAAGAATAGTTGCCAGCGGCATACATTTTGGTATAGTTATGCCATGACAGAATTTAATTGTTAGAAATAAGTTTGAAAATCCTACTTAGGGATCTAAAACTCAAAAGTTAGAATATCGAAAGGTTACAATTCAATACAAAAGGAAGTAAGTTATAGAATATTGACAGATAAAAAGAGTTACGAAAGTAGAGATTTGAACAGTTGATTCATATGTAACAAAGAAATATTACGAATGTGAGGAAGACTATGGATTAGAATGGTCAGAGGACCAATGACTGATGAATGATTCTAACATGACCTCAAGGGTCATTCAAGAAGCAACGTGAACCGAAATATTAGACAGCATAATAGTAAGAGGAGATTGGTGTTATCCAAACAAATCAAACATTGTATTAGATTGTTAAAAAGACTTATACAAATTTGAGGAAAAGAAGATTATACGATCATATAGAAAGGAGAAAATAAACGTATGACTATTGTAAGATGACTACTGGGTAAAATTTCGTGGACGAAATTTATTTAAGGGGGGGAGAATTGTAACACCCCTAAGTTCGGTAGTGCGTTCTACTGCTCCAGTGACCAGTGTTGTCCGGACAGCTAGGATGCCTAGAACTGTACCTTGATATGAGAGAGGAGACATAAATATTGAAATACAAGAAAAGAAAATACAAGAAAAACAAAGGAAAAATCATAGCAAAGAAATGTAACCGAGTAAGTGAGCCAGGAAACCTAGCGATGGGTGACATGCCAGGAAGTCACGGCGTGGACCGTTGGTAGCCTCGATCATGGGAACCTGGAAAACATTTTAGGACATAAATAGAACCTTATTGAAGAATAAATATCATTAGAAAGATCAAAGAAAAATTAAATAATTAGTACAAAGAAAAGTGAGAAATCGAAAAAGCAGACAAAACCTGTATACTGAAAAATCGGAATGCCACGAACAGGGCATTATGGTCATTTGACATCGAAGTGTCTTTTGACCTAAATGTCCATTAAAATAAATAATATTACACTTAGAAAATGTAATGAAAAATTTGTTTAGTGGTACCTAAAATAAATAGCCAAAAATGGAGTGGAAATGGTGTAAATAAAACATTAAACTTATAATATGGTTAAATAATGTGAGTGGGCCACTAAGGGAATAAACTAAAGACATAATGGGGCAGGTGTACACTCATCTCACCATCTGCAATTCATCTTCCTCCTTTAGATTAAAAGTGGCCGAATTCAAGAGAGAAGAGAACCACCATTGATGTTTTGCATGAGCTTCATTCTCTCCCTCCATTCCACCTCTAAACACTTAGGTTCTTTTATGAAAAATGGTCTACACATCACAAGGAAGATATTGATACCAATTTTGAGAAGTTTGGTGAAGGTTTAGCAAGTTACAATTAAAGGTAAGTTTGCATTTTTGAGAATTTCTTTGTTAAAGTTTATGTTCATGTTATGGGTGTTGGTTTGGTGAAGGAAAATTTTGAGTTTGAAGGGTTATTGTTGTTTTCATTTTGGACAGCCATGAGTCACGTTTTTGATGAGATATTTGTGCATATAATTGATGAGAAATGGTGTTGATCATGATGAATTAGTAACCTAGTGAATTATTTCATGTTTATATGGTGATTTATGCACTTGGATGGGAATTGGTAAATTGGATGGCACTTTAATGTTGAAGAATGGTTTGCGGCAGCTTGGGGACACTTGAGTAATGGTATATATTGAAGGAAGTGTGGGCAGAATATTGACCTAGAAGATTGATGAGATGTATGTAGATTGATATTGTAAAGTGTATGTAAAATTTGTAATGGTTAGGTGTATTTGTAATGGTAATTAGAAATTGTAATTGTGAATGATATTTGGTGTGTTGAGGGTAATGGTAATCTGCCCAAAATAATGTTAATGTAAAGTAGATAATGCTTTTGGTAATGTACCAAAACAGATTGATAGGGTATGGAAGTAAACTTTGCAAGTTAAATGTGTGTTTGAAGTGGGGTGTGAAAGGCATAGTGAGGGCAGTGTACATTTTAGCCTATAACCTTAAATGTGTAACCTCAATTGGTATGAGACCAATTTGAGGTGAAACTAGGCACAAAATGTGCCAACTTTCATTGAGAAACCATACCAAAATTCTGCTTGCAAGGTGACCTAAGAAAATGACCAATTCGGATTAGGTGCAATTAGAACCTGAAAAATGACCAATTGGGCAGCAGTGAGTGTTTAGGCCATAACTCACTCAAACCAGGTCCAATTGACCTGAAATTTTAACCAAGAATAGTTAAGACCCATACCTACAAGTCTTATGAAGACACCAAAGCCCAGAAATGACCATAAGCAAGTCAAACAACTTGCACAAGTTCGGGTCCAAAAACTGGCCGAACCAGAGTTGACCAAATTGACCTAAATTGGTACCATTTGACCAGCAATAGTGTAATGACCATAACTCGGTCTACTTAACTCGGATTGACCTAAAATTTTGCACCGCGGTCCATAAGACATAGATCTACAAGTTTGTAGTTTCGACCGAGACCCGAAAACCGAGGGAACTAGATCGTCCGGCTAGGTCAAACCAGTGTCCCGGAATCCAGCAATTTGCATTAAAATGCACTAAACAAGGAAATGACTTTGGTAAAACGTACCAAACCTAAAACCCTATCGAATGTGACATATTAACGACACTAAAACCTAATTTACCTAAAACGCAACGAGGGTCGGTATATTAGGTGATTAAGTGAATAATTGAGTTCAGTGCATTATTTACCAAACACCATCGATAGAGACAGTTTAATTTGGTACTGAAACACTTCAAATTGTGTTTCTCAGTTAACAAGGACTCAGCAAAAGGGAAAGAAATACTGAGTCAGGACCAGGAGACAAATATCAGAGGTTTGTGAACAACGGCTATTTCTTTTGGAATTTTCAATTGAAATAAATATTGACTATTTGTATATTATTGTTTTAAATTGTGTTTGTGCACAACAACTATTTCTCTTGAATTTTTCAATTGAAATAAATATTGACTATTTGTATATTATTGTTTTAAATTGTGGAAATGTGTTTGATGGACACTTATTGATTGAAAAACATTGTGAATGGTTTGAAACTGTGAAAAATTGTTTGAATGATATTGATGGATACTTATTGATTGAAAAGCACTTGTAAATGGTTTTGTGGAAATTGAAGTGAATTACGAATTGTGGTGCCATTTTGTGAATGAAATTATAACTTTGGAATTTATTGGATTCTTACAGATCATTTGAATAAAATGTTTGGAATTGTTTTGACTCACAATTGGCATGACACTGATACTATGTTCCTCCTCCATTAATGGGGTGAGTGTGATTATTCCTCCCTCTTTGACTTATCGATGCAGGGTGAGTATGATTATGTTCCTCCCTCTTGACTTCCCATCGAGGTGAGTGTGGATGAGTACTCATTATATAGCTAGCTTCCTCCCTCATTGATTTCGATTATTGGGGTGAGTATGTCTTGTCGTGGTGTACAACACGGCATGTACGGAAAAATTGCATCATGGCTTAAATTGTGATATTAATTGGCAACACTGTATTCTTCAATTATTTGATCGAATTGTGTTATTGATTTGCAAAACGATATTATTCAGTTATTTGATTGAATTGTGTTATTGATTTGCAAAACGGTATTATTCAGTTATTTGATCAAATTGTGTCATTGATTTGCAAAACAATATTATTCAATTATTTGATCAATTGTGTTTTCGATTTGCAAAAAGGTATTATTCAGTTATTTGATCAAATTGTGCATGAATTGACAATACGGTATTCTTAAACTATTTTACTAAATTGTGTTATTATGAATTTTGATAATTTGTGAATTGGAGTTTAAATTCCTTATGACATTTATTGTCTTGAATTTAACCATGGTTTTAAGTATCCACTATTGATATGATTTATGAATTGTGATTTAAAATTTGTATTTGGTTAATGTTGTGCACCACTGAGACATTGTCTCTGATAGCTTTATTCTTTGTCGCAGTAGAGAGACAGGCAGGCGTGAGACTAGGCTGCATATACATCCAGCGAGGGATTACCTGGTATAATGAGTATACCAGTATTTTGCATTTTGTACTGTAATGTATGACAATGTATGTACATTTTGTTCTTGGTTTTGAGCAGTTGTAAATTTAAGTTGTACAGTAAAGTTGTAAAATAATTATGAGTTATTTGGCTTGTAAAAATTGTGTTATATCTTTGTATCTTAGTCTTTGAAAATCACTGTGGATTTGACTTGAGAAATGTGTTGTGTTGATAAAAATGTTGGAGTTGAGATTTGAAAATATATTGAAGTGCTTTTCTGAGTTTTCAAGAAGCTGTTTTGTCCAAAATACAAATGGCACCTTGCCAAAATTTTTACAGATATTCCAAATAAATCAAATGAGTTAGTTGTTTCACTTCAGTTCACCAAAGTCTTTCACACCTGTAAATAGTGCTCACCACTGTAAAAGAAGTAAGAAAAGTTTTTAAAATCCCTTGTAGTGTATTTAATGGATTATCAGTAGACGGAGTTGGTAATTCATTAGGTATACTACGGGATCATGTTATGCCTTACAGAGGGGTAGGGTATGACATTGACACTCCTAAAATACCACATTTTGCATTTAAAACTTGTTGAAATTAACCCCTAAATCCATTTCCAAACCTAAAACCTAGAGAGCAGAATTTTCAGTTTTTGTGACCCAACTTTACTGTTCCATTGGACCCTGTTGTAGTGGGAATTTGAGGAAATGGTAAAGATGAAAGTTGTTCCTTATTTTGTATAATTGAATTTATTTTTTTGAATCACTCCATTTGGAGTTTTGTAGCTCCAGATATGGTCCAAAAACCACAGCTGGCCGGATTGCCAAAACTGCAGAATTACCAAATCTACAGTACCATGAACAGTGACTATGACTGCCATTTGGGTTAGGTTTTGGTCATAATTTGGGGTAGGTTTCTTCATGAAAGTTGTTTGTCTATGTCTTAACTTATTTTTGTAAAAGGTTCAGGTCCATTGACCATATCTACATTGAGTTATGGCCAAATGAACAGTTACTGTTCATTTGGTAATTTCTGCAGGTGCTGTTGCAGGGTATCCGGATTGGGGCTAACTTTTGGTCCTCTTGCTTTTGTCTTTTGGGCATGGTTTCTTCAGCAAAAATGTGCCATTATAAGCCTAGTTTCATGTCCAATTGGCCAAACACCAATTGGACCTGCACAGCCAAAGTTATGGCTATCTAAGTGGGATGGAATCACAGCCACCCTTGCAGCACTCTCTAGGTAGCATACTCATTCACTTTGCCATGCTATATTTCAGTCCCAATTATGGTCAAATTTCCTCAAATGGTCACTAATTGACCATTAAAATGTTCTTTAACAATTTCATAAGCCAAGTCAAATTTTTCACTCCTAAACCCTAGCTCAAATTCAAGGTTTACACCCATTTACCTTAGTTAGCACACCAATTCATTATACATGTGTATATGTACCTTAAACATCATTTCTAGTCCACTCTAAGTCCAACAAAACACTCATTCCTATTCCTTCAATAGGGCTGCCGAAATCCATGGTATGTATACACATAATTTTTGTTCATTTAAGTTACAAATTCTTGTTGATTGCAAGTTCCCAACATAGAAAATAAGAGTTTTAAGTAGATAGGTGCACTAACCTCTTATAGGCAGATTTTTCCCAAGCTCAAAACTTCACTTCCTTTCCTTTTCTTGGCTGCCAAAAGGTTGTTTAAGGTGTGGGGTAAAATTTTAATGAAGAGAGGTTAGGGTTTTGTGGTGAAACAAAGTAAGAATCAAGCTTGGGAAGTGAGGTTTAATGGAGGTTGAGAGAGGGAGAGAGAAGCTGCCGATTGATGAAGGAAGAAGAACAGATTTTTTTTGTTTCAATTTTGCCTCATTTTCCCTTTTTAATGAAATTGCTTGATTGTCATTGGTGGAGAGAAATTTTAATGACACCATGTGATGTCAAAAGTCCCATTTTTTTCATTTTTCTTTTCTTTTCTTTTCTACTTAATTTCAATTCAATTTCTAGTAATGTTTATTCATATTTTATGTCATATTAATTATTTACTCAACTGGACAAGTTGGCCAAAAATCACCTCTGAAGGCGAAATGACCAAAATGCCCTCCGTTTGGCTTAACGGTCAAAATTATGCATGTCTGGATTGAAAAATTTTTCTAGGTATTTTCTTGGCATTCTAATGCCATGGGAACCTCAATAACCCTTCTCTGGAGTCCTAAAAATTATTTTATGAATTTTCTCTCTGGTCTAGGGCTCCTAGTTGCGAGAACCGCAACTTCCCTCTGGGTTACCCTTCGCTAGGGCACCGGCTCATTTAACTTGTTTGTATTTTATTTCTAAAATTTTACTAAATTTTTCTTATCAATATTTGAGTTGATTATGGTTCCTCACTTTAGTTTAAATATTTTTCCGAACGTTCTAGGTATGATGACCGTCGTCACCAAACAATAGAATGTACTGAGTTGCTCTGAGGAGGGTGTTACAACTTTTCCCCTCTAATTTAAATTTCGTCCTCGAAATTTACGATGCTAAATGATTGAGGGAACTGCTGCCTCATCGTCTCTTCACTTTCCCAAGTTACCTCCTCGGTGTTGTGGTGCCTCCAAAGCACTTTGACCAGTGGAATCTGCTTATTTCTCAATTCTTTCACTTCCCGAGCCAGGATCCGTAGAGGTTCTTCTTCATATGTCAAATCCGGTTATATTTCAATTTCTTCCCTGGAGATGACATGTGAAGGATCTGAGCGGTATCTTCTGAGCATGGACACGTGGAATACATTGTGGATCTTGTCCACGGTGGTAAAGCTAGCCTATAGGCCACTGGACCCACACGTTCAATGACTTCATATGGGCCAATGAACCTAGGGCTTAACTTACCTTTTCTTCCAAACCTCAATACCTTCTTCCACGGTGACACCTTGAGGAACACTTTGTCTCCAACCACATATTCTATTTCTTTTCTCTTCAGGTCGACATAAGATTTTTGTCTGTCTGAGGCAACGTTCAAGTTGGCTTTGATTAGTTTCACTTTCTCCTCAGTCTGTTTCACTAGGTCTGGCCCCACCAGTTTGTCTTCGCCCAATTTAGTCCAGCACACGGGAGTTCTACATTTCCTCCCATACAGTGCTTCATATGGGGCCATGTGGATACTAGCTTGGTAGCTATTGTTGTATGCAAATTCGCGTTGGGAGCTATCTATCCCAACTTCCCTCAAACTCAATGACACAACTCCTCAGCATATCCTCAAGGACCTGACATATATTTCATGTTATTGTTATCATTTTAATTCAATATTTGTATCAATTCCATTGGTTTCAATTGTTTACCTGGATTACTCTTTCAGATTGCCCATCCGTCTGAGGATGGAAAGCTGTGCTGAAGTGGAGTTGTGTACCCAAGGACTCATGCAACTTCTTCCAAAATCTCGATGTGAACCTTGGGTCTCGATCATATATGATGGAAAGTGGAATTCCATGCAGTCTAACTATCTCACTGATATACACTCGCTAACTTCTCCGGAGTAGTCACCCTAATCGGCAGAAGTGTGTCGACTTCGTCAATCTATCCACTATCACCCATCCGCATCATGTTTCTTCCGGGTGAGAGGTAGACCACTTACAAAATCCATGGTGACCGATCCCATTTCCATTCGGTATGCGTATAGGTGTAGCAACCACGATGGAACTTGATGTTCGCCTTGACTTCTCGACATGTCAAGCATTTAGTCACGAGTCGGCTATGTCTTTCTTCATACCAGCCACCAATCAAGCTTGGATCATGATACATCTTTGTACTTCCTGGGTGCATAGCATATACACTGGTGTGTGCCTCTTTTAGAATACTGGCCTTTAATTCCCCATTATCTGGTACACACAGTCTTTCTTTGTAATACAGACACCCATTTGCTTTCACCCCATAGTCAGTTGCTTTTCCCTCTGGGATTTTGCTCATAATAGCCATTAACTTTTCATCTACTTTCTGCCCATCTAAAATCTGCTGTAGCAGGTTTGGCCTCACTTGCAACTCAGCCAAAATAGCTCCATCTCGAATCAAAGTTAAACGGGCATTCAATGATCTCAAAGCTATGATGGACTTTCTGCTCAAAGCATCAGCAACTACATTTGCCTTCCCAGGATGGTAGTCAATCACACAATCATAGTCCTTCAGGAACTCAATCCATCGCCTCTGTCTAAGGTTGAGCTCCTTCTGGGTTGGCAAATATTTCAGGCTTTTGTGGTTTGTGTAAATGTAACACTTTTCACCATACAAGTAATGCCTCCATATCTTCAGTGCGAAGATAATTGCTGCAAGCTCTAGATCATGGGTAGGGTAGTTCTGTTTATGTGGCCTTAGCTGCCTGGAAGCATAAGCGACCATCTTCCCCTCTTGCATCAATACACACCCTAACCCATTATGTGAGGCATCACTATAGACTACAAAGTCCTTTCCTGACACTGGCTGTGTTAACACTGGTGCCTCTGTCAACATAGCCTTCAACTTCTCAAAATTGGTCTGACACTTGTCGTTCCAGTCAAATTTGACATTCTTGTGTAACAGCTTGGTCATTGGAGCAGCTATTAAGGAAAATCCTTTCACAAATCTTCTGTAATACCCAGCTAGCCCCAAGAAGCTTATGACCTCAGTTGTATTTCTGGGAGGCTTCCATTTCATCACTGCTTCTATTTTCTTGGGATCTACCCTAATCCCATCAGCTGACACTATGTGTCCAAGGAATGCAATCTCATTCAACCAGAAGTCACACTTGGACAACTTAGCATACAGCTTCTTTTCTCTCAGGGTTTGCAGAATAATTCTCAAATGCTCATCATGTTCTTCACTGGTCTTGGAATACACCAAAATATCATCAATAAAGACCACTACAAACCGATCTAGGTATGGATGGAAGATACGGTTCATAAGGTCCATGAATGCAGCTGGTGCATTTGTTAGGCCAAAGGGCATCACTAAAAACTCATAATGCCCATATCGGGTCCTAAATGCAGTCTTTGGCACATCTGCATCCTTCACCCTCAACTGATGATACCCTGATCTGAGATTAATCTTAGAAAATACTCCTGCTCCCTTCAACTGATCAAACAGATCATCAATTCTAG
Organism: Hevea brasiliensis; assembly: GCF_030052815.1. Classification (NCBI taxonomy): domain Eukaryota; kingdom Viridiplantae; phylum Streptophyta; class Magnoliopsida; order Malpighiales; family Euphorbiaceae; genus Hevea; species Hevea brasiliensis. The sequence goes on along the minus strand of NC_079504.1, from coordinate 57,643,596 downwards.
GCAACGGATATTCGTTCTTCACAATCACTTTATTCAACTGCCGGTAATCAATGCAAAGCCTCAAAGTCCCATCCTTCTTCTTTACAAACAGCACTGGAGCTCCCCATGGTGACACACTGGGGCGTATAAACCCCTTATCAAGCAACTCTTGCAACTGAGTTTTCAACTCCCTCAATTCAGTGGGTGCCATCCTATAAGGAGCAATGGAAATGGGTGCTGTACTCGGTAGTGTCTCAATAGCAAATTCAACTTCCCTTTCTGATGGCAAACCAGGCAATTCTTCAGGAAATACCTCTGGGAAGTCTCTTACTGTGGGTATATCATTCAAGTTTGGCTTAGCCTGCCTAGTATCCACCACATGTGCTAGGTAGGCTTCACAGCCTTTTCTCATCATTCTTCTTGCAACTGTGGCTGAGATAACATTGGACAAGAAATCGTCCTTTCCCCACAATCGTGATCTCATTCCCCTCGAAGTTTTCAAAGAAATTCTCACAATTTGCAATCAACTATTGCTGATGACGTGACAACGATCCATTCCCAAAATCACGTCAAACTCGTGGAAGGGCAACTCAATCAGTCGCCAAGAATTCATACCCTGAATCCTTAATGGGCAACCCTTGTACACTTTGTTCACCACTACACTGGTGGCCCAATGGATTAGTGACCGAATGTCTTGGTCACTCTCCCTACTAGTATCCCCTTTCTACGGGTAGGTTGATGCAAATGTAGGAATGAGTGGATCTGGATCCACCAATGCATCCACGGATGTATTGTAGAGGAGAATGTACCCCGATGACGCCCAGGGCATCTTGCTCCTCCCGAGCTCTAATGGCATAGGCTCGGGTGGTACATTATCGAGCCTCTCTGCGCTCGGATGCAGCCTCGTGATGGTCCCACTGCGTCAGATTTGCGATTTCCTACCCTTTGTGGTGCAGGAGCAGTTTGTGCGCTTGTGTTGGAGCAACTATAGTAGTTCTGCGTGGGCGCTTCTTCAATCGATGCTCTGTTGACCCACACCTTAAACAGGCACGCCACTCTCTCCAACACTCCCTTGTGCCGCCAGGCGGTGTGGACATGCGAGAAGATCTCGGGCTGGTCCTGAACCCCTTCCTCGAGAGCTGCCCACCGATGGTGTGGGTGACCTCTCCTAGGGGTAAATCGTGGCCTGGCCCTGAGACCGACCACGACCTTGTGGCTGACTGAACTCGTGCGAGATGGACCTCGAACTTCTTCCTGTGTGTAGGAGATGAGCTAGACTGACCGGCCCCTCTTCTGCTGTCTCTCCCTCTTTAGTGCGCTCAATTATTCTTACTTTTTCAACCCTTATTGCAGCTTCCACTAACTTGCTAAATTCTGTGATTCCCAATGCAGTGAGCTGAATCTTTATGTTGTCATTTAGTCCCTCTTCAAATCTCTTACATCTTTCAGCTTCATTAGGGACTATCTCCCTTCCATAGCGGCTTAATCGGATAAATTCCTTCTCATACTCGGCCATCGACAACTGTCTCTGCCTCAGGTTAATAAACTCTCTTCTTCTCTCTTCCAGGTATACAGTACCCACATATTTCTTCTTGAATTCGGAGAGAAAGAAGTCCCAAGTTATAGCTTTTGGCTGCACTTCACTGGATACTGTGTCCCACCATTCGTAGGCATCATCTTGCAACAAAGATATGGCAGCTTCCAGGTTTTGCTCTGGAGTGTAGTGGAGTTTTTTTAGAACTCTGCCCGTTCTGTTCAACCAATTCTCGACTGCCACAGAATCATCTTCTCTCTTGCCGAAGAAGTCCACTGCTCCAAACTTTCTTAGCCTTTCCAGGTGTGATTTCTGCTATGGAGCTGGTGGTGGTGGTGGTGGTACTGGCATTACCCCGGCCATTTGTCTAAAGAAATCGGCCATTTGCTGGAACATGGCCTGTGGAGGCTGAGGTGCTCACCGAGTGGGCGGAGTAGGTTCTCCCATACCCCAGGGCCTCACCATCGCAAGTGGAGCATGACTCTCCACTTCCTCCTCAATCGCCTCCGAGATGTAGGGTCCATATCCTATTCAAAATAAGAAAGACAAACATATCCGCATTAGTGTCACCTCGACTCTTACAAATGCAATGCATGGTATGGACTCAATCTAGGCCTGTGAACGCCTAAACCGTGCTCGATACCACTAAATGTGACACCCTTACCCGCCACAAGATATCCGAGTAAGATATGTCACACTGTGTCAAGACACTCTATTTTACCTTAATTAATTTTTGTCATAATTTTTAATATAGTTTATGAAATATAATTTATTTAAGCCATTTATCAAAAGTATTATTTATTTGAGGTTCCGAAAATTTTAAAGAAAATTCAGAGTCTGCATTAAAAATGGAGAAAGCAGTTCTTGAAACTGTGAAAAACACTTCCAATATTCATGTCTCATCATCTTAAACTCCAATATCAAAATCTCAACAACATTTCTCAATTTCAGTTCTCAATCATCCATCACATGTGATAATCAAGTATAAATCATAATTATATATTTACCTTTCCATTCACAAATACAATTTTCATAATTTACATGAACATCAAAATATATTACATAATTCTAAATACATATGAGAAAATAAAAATTTAGTTACAAAATGACAAAATGACACCTAGTGCCCTACCAATGCACTGCAGAAGTTGAGGTGACACGGACACTGTGCAGAACTGCAGGATGGACTCACCCAGTCTGCGGTCTACTGGGCTCACGATCTGTATCTCCAGAACCTACGCGTGGCAAAAGCAACGCGCTAAGCAATAATGCTTAGTGGTGCAATAATAAAATAAAAGAAATAGCAAGAAAATAAATATGTAGTGAATGTATATGTTTCATTTGTTTTGAATTTGTATATCATTAACTTTGTCCACTTTCATTCATTTGGTTGCCCAAGTAACCTACACTAGATGACTGGACTGGATAAACGGGTAAACTGGCACTGGGTATCAAGTACCTCGGGCCGTCACACCATCGGTCACGTATGCATCTCCCGGTGTGCAACAGAACAGCTAACAAGCTGTGATAACATCAGGCACAAGGCCAAATCTCAATACAAGGTCAGAATGGCTAAAAGCCATAAAATCACAGAATGGCATATTGCCATGTGCAGTACTGCTAACTGAACCCTATTGGCATGCCAAACTATCCAAACCAATCTTGTTAGGTATACTAGGGCATTTGAAACTTTTAAATTCTTCAATTTGTGAATTTCAAGTTTTGGTGTCACTATTCACCCCATTAGTCAACCAAAATGTTGACTTTTGGATAGAAAATAGGTATATTGGTTTTGACACTCCTAACATACCACATCTTGCATTTAAAACTTGTTGGAATTAACCCCTAAATCCATTTCCAAACCTAAAACCTAGAGAGCAGAATTTTCAGTTTTTGTGACCCAACTTTACTATTCCATTGGGCCCTGTTGCAGTGGGAATTTGAGGAAATGGTAAACATGAAAGTTGTTCCTTATTTTGTCTAGTTGAATTTATTTTTTTGAATCACTCCATTTGGAGTTTTGTAGCTCCAGATATGGTCCAAAAACCATAGCTGGCCGGATTGCCAAAACTGCAGAATTACCAAATTTACAGTACCATGAACAGTGACTGTGACTGCCATTTGGGTTAGGTTCTGGTCATAATTTGGGGTAGGTTTCTTCATGAAAGTTGTTTGTCTATGTCTTAACTTGTTGCTGTAAACATTTCAGGTCAATTGACCATATCTACAATGAGTTATGGCCAAATGAACAGTTACTGTTCATTTGGTCATTTCTGTAGGTGCTGTTGCAGGGTATCCGGATTGGGGCCAACTTTTGGTCCTCTTGCTTTGGTCTTTTGGGCATGGTTTCTTCAGCAAAAATGTGCCATTATAAGCCTAGTTTCATGTCCTATTTGCCAAACACCAATTGGACCTACACAGCAAAAGTTATGGCTGTCTAAGTGGGCTGGAATCACAGCCACCCTTGCTGCACTCTCTAGGCAGCATACTCATTCACTTTGCCATGCTATATTTCAGTCCCAATTATGGTCAAATTTCCTCAAATGGTCACTAATTGACCATTAAAATGTTCTTTAACAATTTCATAAGCCAAGTCAAAATTTTCACTCCTAAACCCTAGCTCAAATTCAAGGTTTACACCCATTTACCTTAGTTAGCACACCAATTCATTATACATGTGTATATGTACCTTAAACATCATTTCTAGTCCACTCTAAGTCCAACAAAACACTCATTCCTATTCCTTCAATAGGGCTGCCGAAATCCATGGTATGTATACACATAATTTTTGTTCATTTAAGTTACAAATTCTTGTTGATTGCAAGTTCCCAACATAGAAAATAAGAGTTTTAAGTAGATAGGTGCACTAACCTCTTATAGGCAGATTTTTCCCAAGCTCAAAACTTCACTTCCTTTCCTTTTCTTGGCTGCCAAAAGGTTGCTTAAGGTGTGGGTAAAATTTTAATGAAGAGAGGTTAGGGTTTTGTGGTGAAACAAAGTAAGAATCAAGCTTGGGAAGTGAGGTTTAATGGAGGTTGAGAGAGGGAGAGAGAAGCTGCCGATTGATGAAGGAAGAAGAACAAATTTTTTTTGTTTCAATTTTGCCTCATTTTCCCTTTTTAATGAAATTTCTTGATTGTCATTGGTGGAGAGAAATTTTAATGATACCATGTGATGTCAAAAGTCCCATTTTTTTCATTTTTCTTTTCTTTTCTTTTCTAATTAATTTCAATTCAATTTCTAGTAATGTTTATTCATATTTTATGTCATATTAATTATTTACTCAACTAGTCAAGTCGGCCAAAAATCACCTCTGAAGGCGAAATGACCAAAATGCCCTCCGTCTGGCTTAACGGGTCAAAATTGTCTGTACCAATTGAAAAATTTTTCTAGGTATTTTCTTGGCATTCTAATGCCATGGGAACCTCAATAACCCTTCTCTGGAGTCCCAAAAATTATTTTATAAATTTTCTCTCGGGTCTAGGGCTCCTAGTTGCGAGAATCGCAACTTCCCTTTGGATTACCCATCGCTAGGGCACCGGCTCGTTTAACTTGTTTGTATTTTATTTCTAAAATTTTTACTAAATTTTTCTTATCAATATTTGAGTTGATTATGGTTCCTCACTTTAGTTTAAATATTTTTTCCGAACGTTCTAGTTGTCCGGACCGACACTGGTCACCGGAACAATAGAATGTACGGAGTTGCTACAGGGAGGGTGTTACAGGTTCGACCTGATTTGCAAATAATTCAATATTTCTTCCGGATCCCTGACCTAATTATTTGACTTGCTTAACAATTCTTTTCTATGATTTGCTCTTTTTCATTGTGTTCACAATAGTCCTAAGGACCGCAACGTCACATTTTCCGGTTCGAAATTTGAGTTTACACTGACCTCGCAATCACTTCCCGGGAAGGTCACCTATCGCTGTGACTCCTGACTCATTTAACCTTTTATATTATGTTTTTCCTATTTTTACTTTTCTATCTGGTAATCACTATTTATTTTTGATCAGGGATTTTCTAGGTTTCTTAAACATAGTTCTAATCCTCTTAAGTATCTGGACCAATACCAGTCGCCGGAACAGTAACATATACCAGGCTATGCAAATAGGGGTGTTACAAACAAGCCAGGTCACATTAGAATGGATTGTCCAAACTTGAAGAAGCCTTTCAAGAAATTCAAGAAAACGACTCTCAAAGCAACATGGGATGAATCAAGTTACTCTAAGATGAGGAGATTGGTGATCAAGTTGCCCAAATGTGCTTTATGGCAATGGAGGAAAGCTCCAATGAAGTAACTTTAAATGATAATATTGTTGAATTTTCTTATGATGAACTAGTTAGTGCTCTTAAAGTTATGAATGATGAACTAGAATTAAGTCACAAGAAAAATAAACTTTTAAAAAGTGAGCTTATTAGTTTAAGGAAGTAGAATAAGACCTCATCTAAGGATGATAGACCTTTAGATAATAATATATAAAAATTCTTAGATGAGTTATCACTAGAAAATGAAAAGTTGAGAAATCAAATTATTAAGCTAAAAACTTCTCTTTCCAAATTTGCTAAAGGAAAGGATAAACTTTATGCAATTTTGGACTCTCAAAGGTCTCCTAGCATCAAGTACGGACTTTGCTGTAGCAAATTTATCCAAGCACCTCCTTCCAAGACCATATTTGTTAAAACATCTAGTTCTAGTGAGCCTATTCCCCAAGTGCCTAGTCCAAAGGTGTCTAATCCTAAAGGATAAGAACCAAAGAAACTAGTGGCAATGAACCTGGAAAGACCTCATATCATCAACATGTTCCTAGATAAAATGTAAAGAGGACATATACATCTAGCAGACTTACATCTAGGCCAATACTGATACACTTGAATTGTATAGATGTTTTTAAGCACATTTGTATTCTAAATCATAGCATTTAGGCAAGTATTTTCATGCATAGTAGTTGATTTCATTAGTTTTCATAAATTATATTGCCAAGCCCTTAATCCCATGTTTTTTGTATTATTTCAGGTGTTTGGGTGAAGCCCTAAAGGATGGGAGTACAAAGGAAAGCTTGGAGAGGTAAAAAGACAAAGAATTGCTGCTGATACAAAGTACACGGGTCGTGTAAACCAAGCCCCAGACCCGTGTAAATCTCTGCCAGAAGAAAGCCAAGAGAATCGATGAGAAACACAAGTACACGGGTCATGTAAGTAGACCCGTGTAATCTGCAGGGATCCGTGTAAGTCTCTGCCGAGCGCAAGCTTAAAGAACCTTATGGGAACAACAGTACACGGCTCGTGTAATCAGGCCCATGTAGTTGGCACAGACCCGTGTAACTTTCTATGCCAAAACAAGACCATGCGATTCTCCTCCAGCAAGTTACACGGCCCTACTTTGCGGGACCCGTGTAGTGACACACTGATCTTTGCGGCACTGCTTTTCGACTCAATTCCCCTCCTGTTTTCTAATTCAAACGAGACTCCTAAAGCCTTTTGGACTCAAAATAACCTAACCCTAGAGCAACTAATATAACTAGAAAAGAAAACATCGGGAAAAGGGGTCGGTCGCTGTCATCGGGACTGCTGTTGAAGGTTGCTATTGTCAGACTCTACATCAGTACCAAAAGAAGTTTTCCAGCTGAAGCTCCATAAGATCAAAGCTGCAAACTCTCTTTGGTTCCTTCATTTCATCTCCTTAGACAGATTTTTATTATTTTATTTCTTCTGCGTAACTCTCTTTTTATTGTTTTTACTTTTTATCATGATATTTGCTGAACTCACCATGAGTGAGTAGTTTTCTTATTCTAGATTTGTGAGAGTAGCTCTTGTAATTATTATTATGGATGAACATTGAGTTTTATTTATTGGATTTAAGATTCGTTTCTTGATTTAATTTCTTGTGATCTTAATGCATGCTACGTGTTGGTACCCACTTAGTTATGATTGTAGATGTTAACTGAAGGACTGAAAGGTGAAGATTAACATTAGAAAATCAAGATCTTAAACCTAGGAATTCTAACCTAGACATAGGCTAATACCTTTGTAGAACCTAAAAATTGGTCAAAGGTCTTAAAGGATTTTAATTAATTTGATCACCACGAAAGTAAGTTTTGAGTTAATTAGAATACACCCTAGAAGCCTTGAGAGAGGATTTAGGAGAACTTAGGACTGATTTCCATTAAGGAAAACGATCTTCAATTTAGTAAATAAACGAGATAACATCCCTAGTAAGATTCAAGTGTGAAATCTTAATTCCAAAATTGCTTTAAATAAATCATTTTGTTTTAAGTTTACCATTTTAGTGTTTAAAGTTAACAAACTTCATTCTCTAAGTATTCGATAGCCTAGACAGTCAAGATTTCTGTGTAGATTGGTACTTGCTAAACGAAATTCCTCATGGGAACGATACTCTACTTATCACTTTATTACTTGTTAGCGATACGTGCACTTGCGGTGATTGCAAAATAGCAAAACAAGTTTTTGGTGCCATTGCCGGGGAATTTCGGTTTTAGTAATATCAAGCGATAGGCGATTTAGCTGATTTAGGCAATTATATTTATTATTTAATTTTATTTTACTGGTTGTATTTCTTTTCTTTTCTTTCAGGTGCCTGATCTGGTATATGACCAGAACAAAGCTAGAAGAAATTTTGGACTGTGATGCAGAAAAAGACAGAACTATGGAAGCCCTCAGGAGGGAAAGGAAACATCAAGAGCACAGTCAAGGAGATCCAGAAATCTCAACCATGGCTGATAATAATGATAGACCAAGACTCTTGAGAGATTACAGAGCTCCATCTGTCCAAGGATTTCAGCCCAGTGTCACTAGACCCACAGTGAAAGCCAACAACTTTAAATTAAAACCAGCATGGCTCCAAATGATTCAACAAACCCAGTTTGCAGGTTCACCAACAGAGGACCCACACTATCATCTCCAGTGCTTTCTTGCCCTATGTGATACATTCAAGATGAATGGAGTGTCTAATCAAGCAATAAGACTCAGAGCATTCCCATTCTCCCTTCAGGATAGAGCAAGGAAGTGGTTACTTTCTCAACTTGCTAGAACATTCACTACCTGGGAAAACCTCTCTCAAGCTTTTCTAGCAAGGTATTTACCACCTACAAAGACTGCAAAGCTGAGGCTTGAGCTCAACACCCTTAGACAAAAGGAAGGAGAATCACTCTATGACGCATGGGAAAAATATAAAGACCTGCAGAGGGAATGTGGCATAGAAGATTGGCTATTGGTGCAAAATTTCTATAATGGATTACTACCCTCTATAAGGAGCACAGTTGATTTAGCTGCAAAGGGTGATCTAATGGAGAAAACAGTGCCATAAGCACTTGAACTTCTAGAAGTCAAGTGAAAGAAGAAATGCAAGAAGAACTATAGGTGTCACACCTTACCCCTCTGTAAGGCATAACATGATCCTGTAGAATACCTAATAAACTACCGAACTTCACCTACCAATAATTCATTAAGTACCCTACAAGGGATTTTAAAACAATTTTCTTATTTTTGATAAGTGGTGAGCATTTTCTAATAGGTATTTAAAATATTAATTAAAATTAAAACTAGTTAATATTTTTGGTCCATTTTATTTTTTCGCAAATTTTATAAAAATTTTGCCATAGTTCTATCTGTATTTTGAGAAAACAGTTCTTCAAATACCTAAAAAAAAGGCACTTCCAATAATTTTTCAACCACTGCTTCAAATTCATACTCAATCTCAACCAATTCTCAACACATTTATCAACTTTCAAATTTCAATTCCACTATCCAATGATCATCAAAATACTAGCAATCCATTTTATTCAAATTAAATAAAATAGTTCCATTCATATTTCATTAAGGACAAAACAATTTATATACATCATTACAAAATTTACATTAAGAGAAATTCAACTAAAATTTATTACAAACTTTACACAAACTTTGTATAAGCTGCTCAAGACCGATTTTACATGTCCATACAATTACGTGCAATACATATATCAAAATGAATATTTATAGTCAGGGTATAAATTATACTGATAACTTCAAGCGGTAGCTCCTCTGTCTCAAGACTCAATCTGCTGCTCCTCTGATCTCTATATCTGCGACAGCATACAAAGCTATCACTGAGTGGTGAACTCAGTGGTGCACAAACTAATAATTTAAAACTTAATACAAATTATTCTTAACAATTCATAATGAATAAAAATTTAAAATTTCTTCTTCAAAATCCATGACATACAAAAATCATTATTTTCATTCATGCAAATTATTCTTTTGAATAACATTTTGATCAATTAATAACTATTTATTTACATTTCTTTTAAATTCCGACACAATACAAAAATATTTTGGAATCACTAACAAATTATTTATTTCAATCACAATTCATCAAATTATGCATAATTTAATGGGCCTTGACAACAATTCACCTGATTTATCTCATGGCCTAAAATTCAAATAGATGCCGTGTTGTACACCACGACATTTCACATTCTCCCAATAACCGAGGCTAAAAGGGAGAAACAAAGACTAGCTAGTATATATGAGTACTCATTCAAATTCTTCCCCAACTGGCAAGCCATAGAGGAAGTAACTCGCCCCATCTAGTGGAGGAGATATCTCACTAGACAAGCTAATGAGAATTCACAATAAATTTTGCCATGTCAACTGTGGTTTCAAATAATATTCAAAATAATTTCTATTCACAAAGTGTTTACAAATCATCATAAATTCATGCTCAAGGTTGGCAACACATCAAACTTAAAATTTACAATCCTCAAAACAATGCAATAAATGCCAAAGAAAAAGAAAATTGAAAAAGTTTATTTACATTACTTAGATGACATCATCATGATGTCAAAATATAATTTTAATTTCCTTACATAATTGACCAAGTCAAAAGCAATTTTTAATGACATAAAATACTTAAAAAAAGGAAAGAAAAATCATTTTTCTTCTTCTTCCTTCATATGTGCCGCCCACTCTCTCTTCCCTTTCTCATCTCTTCCATTTTTTCCACCACGAAAGCTTGTTTTAAAGCTTTCTAAACCAAAATTTAGCCATAGATTTTGAGGTTTCTGTGGTTAAAACTTGTCCTTGGGTATTGATTTGAAGATTAAAAATGAAAAAGAAAGGAAAATTGGGGAGTTTGAGAAGATAGAAAAAGCTCCATATGAGGTAAATCTCTCTCCTAACTTAAATTGATTTATGCTTATAGAATTAACATTAAACAAGTGAAAATAACTTAGAAATTGTGTAAAATCAAATAGAAAACAATTGTTGGATGACTAGAGGAAAATTTGGTCAACTAGGATTTTGATATATGTATGCATGAATTTGGTGGATTTGAATAGTGTAGTGAATAGTAACCCCGAAACACAAAATTTAAAGAACGTCGAGATTAGCACATTAGAGCTAGGTAAAAGTGAATTTGAATCTATTTTTGGATTTACAATGAGTTATGATACTGAAACACTATGAAGCTGTGTGTTTCAATTGAAAAGAACACCGGGAAAGAACCCAAAGAATCGAGTCAAGGCCAAGAGGCAACTCGTTTAAGGTTATGCAAACATGTCACACCCTACTCCTCGTAAGATGTAATATGTTCCCACATTACACGTAATGAATTACCGTACTTCACCTACCGGTAACCCATTAAATATACTACAAGGGATTTTAAAACAAATTTCGTTCATTTTGGAATTGATGGGTAAAATTTTTTCAAAATTTAAAAACTTTTATTTAAAGTCCAAACATAAATTAAATTCTTAGATATTTAAAATCTCCGTAATTTTTACAAAAATTTCGGCAGAGTGCGGTCTATATTTTGAGAAAGCTTCTTCAAAACACAAAATAGAAACACTCCCAATATATTTCTCAATCACAACTCCATTTGCAACCACCAAACTTCAAATCAATAGCAATAGCAACACTTCAATTCAAAATTCAAATTTCAAATCAAAAATTAATATCTCAAAACATTTCATAACTCATGCACATTACATTTTAAATCATTAATTTATAATCATAAGTTAATTTACAGATGCAAAATCTCAAACATAATATTATTACAATTTTATCTGTACAACAGCTCAAATTACAGAGATACATATGCATACTATCATATTTACATCAAACTAAACTACTAGGGTATAGACAAATACCCATATAAAAATTCTTCAATTTTGCTCCTCTTTAACAGTAGCAGCTCGCTCTGCTGCTATGTCCTTTTCTCTATCTCATGACAAAGAAATTAAAGCTATCACTGAGTATATAAATACTCAGTGGTGCACAATAAAGCATAAAATGCAAATATAAAACATTTATGAACAAATCATGATTCAAAAATCTCATAATCGCATTTCACAATTTTTTTCTCAAATCACATTTATAACAAATCATAATTTACAAAGCTTAATATAGCACAACTTGATCAAACAATTTAATAAACATAGTGTTGCCAAACAATAACACAACTTAGGACATGACACAAAATTTTCTAAACATGTCGTGTGTACATCACGACAAGGCATACTCACCCCACAAATCGAAATCAATGAGGGAGGTGGCTAGTTAGCTAATGAGTACCCATTCAAACTCGCCCCTCAGACTAGAAAGCCAGAGAGGGAGGAAAGTGATCAAATATCAAACTCACCCCACAAGTGGAGGAGGAAAATATTAATATTGTCATGCCAAGTGTGAATTAAAAACAATTTAAATTAAAAGCATCATAAATACTTCATCATGGTAATGTTACAATTCAATATTTCAAGTTATTCAAAATAATTTAAATCAAGTTATTCAAATATTTCATACAATTCACAAATCATATTTTATTCTAAACTTTTCATTTTCAAAGTAGGCAATACACTATTTTTCAAATAAGATTTTCAAAGCCATAACTAAATTCAAAACCATTTGTTCAAATATTTCATACAAATCAATAAATAATTTTCATTCCAAATTTCCATTGAAAAATAGGCAACACAACATTCTCGAAATTCACAATGAACAAAACACATTCACAATGTATAACAAATTAATTTTCATTGTGAAAACTATAATTTAAAAATTTTTGGGCATAAACCTGACGTGAGATGCCTTTAGGCCTTGAATCAGTCCCTTAAACCTTTCGGGTCTTTTTCAGCTGAAACACAAAATTTATAGTGTTTCAGTATCTTATTTCACAATAAATCCAATAATTAATTCATAAATACTTCATTATAGCCCAAATATACTTAAACTAACATTCTTGGAATTTTTCATTTTGGAGTTGCTATTCATGGTACTATTCAAGTCAATTTGTTGACTTTCTAAGGCTTAATAGGTATAGGAATTCTAACTTCACCCACATACCACATTTTGGTCACTAATTTGGTTGGTTTTGGTTGTTTATTCAAATTCTAAGTCTTTTAGGCAAATTTGATAAATTTTCAGTTTTGGTGTCTAAGGTTACACTGTTCCATTGGTCATTTTACTGTTGGAATGTGGCAAAACTTTCTTCATAGAAAATGTTCCCTATTGTCTTAAGTTTACTCTTCTTTTTGAATCACTCCAATTGGAGTTTCGTAGCTCAAGTTATAGCCATTTGAACCATGGTTGCTGGATTAGACTTAACCCAGATTTTCTGGGCAAATTTTGGTTCTGGCAGTTTTAGGTCACCAATTTAGGGTGGCTAAATGACTTGGTTAATGGCATAATTTGGGTTTGTGTTCTTCGTGAAAGTTTTAGGTCTATATCTCAACTATCCATTGATAAAATTTCAGGTCATTTAGACCTGCCTAGCTCAAGTGATGGCCAAATGAGCAAACACTATTCATTTGGTCAGTTTGTACAGGGCAGACTATGATTTTCCAAGTTTGGTCAATTTGTTCACTAGGTTTTGGTCACTTTTTGGGCATGGTTTCTAAATGAAAATTGTGTCATTTAGTGTCGATTTTCATTCCCAATTGGTCTCATACCAATTGGACTTGTAAATTTTCATTTTTGGTCCCTCAAAGGTAACTCAATCCGAATTTGGCTTTAAGTCCAACCATTCCAACACACTTCATTTGGTCACAAATGACCATTTCTCACTTCAAACTAGGTCAAATACATCATTTACAAGTTTCTCACATTTTTTTCTCTAAACCCTAGTGTCCAAAACCCTAATTCACACTACTTGTTGCATTTAACCAATTCAATGCTTTTAACTATAATCACTCAACTAATTAAGGTTCATATACTCATTTAAATCAATCAAACCATGCAACAATACCCTCATACACATGCTGGCCGAAATTCAGCTTGGTCCCTCAACAATTTGTTTCATTTCATTTTAAGTTTATTTCTAAGTAAATCAAGCTATAAACACAACGAATAAACTAATTTTGCAAATTAATTCACTAACATCAATCTTTGATGTCCAATTCTTCAATTCTCTTCCTTTTTCTTTTTCTTTGCTCTTTCAATCCTCTTCTTAAGTTGAGATAACAAGCTCTAATAAAGTTTTTATGGAAGCTATTAAGGTTTAGTGAAGGAATTTGAGCTTAAGTACAAGCTTCAATGGAGGTGTAACAATGGAGAGGGAGAGAGAGATGGGAGATGGCAACATGTGAGGAAGATGACTTTTTGTCTTTTTTTTTTTCTTTTTTTTTTTTATGTATTTTGTCTTATGGAAGACCAAAATATCCATTTAATTAAATTTATTAATTATAGGATTTATGGCATCATGCATGATGTCATGCATGATGTCATGCATGATGTCACCTCCCTTCACTTTTTCATTTTCTCTTTTTTTTTCTATTAGTTATTTAATTTAATTCTCAATTCCAAAATTTTCTTTTCTCTTATTTTATTTGACAGTTAGGTCAGGAGTCAGCTCTCGGGGTCAATTGACCAAATTGCCCCTCACAGATTTAACCCAGTTTGCAAATAATTCAATATTTCTTCCGGCTCTCTGACCTAATTATTTGACTGACTTAACAATTCTTTTTTGTGATTTTCTCTTTTTCACTGTGTTCGTAAGGGTCCTAAGGACCGCGTTACATTCTGATTCAAAATTTGAGTTTAAATTGACTTCGCAACCCTTCCCGAGAAGGTCACCTATTGCTGTGACTCTCGGCTCGTTTAACTTCTTATGTTCTGTTTTTCTTATTTATACTTAACTAATTGGCAATTACTAATTATTTAGGTTTAAGGCTTATCTAGTTGTCTTAAGTATGTTTCTAATCCCCTTAATTGTCCGGACCGACTCTGGTCACCAGAATAGTGAAATGTACCAGGCTATACAAATAGGGGTGTTACAGTAAGGGTCCTGGAAATAGATGCTCTAAGCATGATAAATGCCCAGTTTGATCAACTCACAAAGAAACTTGAAAGAATGCAAGTCGAAGGAGCGGAAGCATGAAAAACACAAGTTTAGATCATTGAAATTCAAAATTTTTCATCTAGGGTCATATGCATCATGCAAGATTCATTTTTATCTATTTGATTTCAATGATAAACAACATATTAAAAATCTTTTAATATATTTTTGGATCTATATTTGCCATTTAAGATTTTAGAATTAACAGATTAATTCATTAGAATCCTAGATTAGATCAAGAACAAGTGCACTAACCTGTTTGATGCACTGCAGTGTGTTTGGCACCTTTGGGTTTCGCCTAGGACACCAGATGTTGTCCTCTCTAGCTTGTCCACACCAAGATCACCAATGGCAGCCTCTTAAATAGCTTCTAAAGCTTTTCCAATCACTTAGAAAATCAGGATTTGCCTTTTGAGAGATTACAGATGTAAGCAGGACACTAGAAACGATTTCTAGTATTTTTAATTCAAGAGATTGTTGGAAAATCTCTTTAAATAGATGAAAGATAAAGAAGATGAAAGGGAGAGGCTCTTCGAGGTGGCACCAATGAAACAAATAGCAGCTAGGTATTTTTCTTTTCATCCTTTCCCTTATATAACTAGGTCACACTTAAAACCCTTGCCACATGTCACCTTCTGATTGGCTCTAGGTTTAATTGACCCAATCACATTGTGCCAAGTGTTAAACCTATATTTAATCTTGACTTTAATCATCTTACATGATTAAAAGACATATGGCAAGCTTATGTGTAGTGCCATGGTGCCACATGTCACCCTGTGAAATGACTAAAATACCGTTGTGTCTTAATTTTGAGTTTTCAACCCAAAATAATTATTTCTCTTCTTCTAATCAATTTATATCAAATATAAATTAATTAATTAATCTCTATTAATTAATTTTTCATTAATTAAATTCATATTTAAATACTTTAAATATAAATTTAACTTATACTATACATTCAATAACCTAGATTTGGTTTCAAGCCATGCTAGGGACTTTGCAATCTAATTGCAAACCAAACCTATTTAATTAATCAATTAAACTCTTTAATTAATTAATTAAATCATATTTAATTTGGTGATTACTTGTGTATGTGTGTGACTTACTAGGCTCATCACTAATTGGCAATGAGAGATGATATCAACTCTTAATGTCATCATAACTCTTTCTTACCATAAATGATTTCTCTAAATCATTTTATGCACCTCATAGACCATGATTAAAACCTAGCATAGCATGACATGGCCACCCAATTATTAATAAGGTTTACCTTAAATGAACCTATAATCATATGTTACCATGCACTAGAACCTCTCTGTTACAAAATTTCAATTTGAGCTGGAGTTATGGTTTATGTCAAACCCCATTTGCTATGAATATTATGTTCTCTTTTAATTCTAGTTCTTGATTAAAAAGATTTTCTCATCAGAAACTCTTTTCTGATTAAATCTATCTGTCCTGGCAAGGAACTTGAAATATCAAGAATAATTAAATGAACATAGGATTTTATCTCTATTTACTTAGAGGAACAGATTCCATCTTGATCAACACCTACCTCCATATATAACTAGTAAGAGCCAACACATGTCCATATACCCATACACAGTACAAGTATGAAAGTAGTATCAAACTTAAACCACCTATATATAAGATAACTGTGCTATCTCAGGTCTAAAGATTATATGCACTGATATGATTTATGACAATGCATTGACAAGAGTAAACTCCATGTGCTTGTCATAAATGTCACTAGTTCGGCCTACTTATCATGTATAAGTGCCTATCATGTTTATTATATAGCATGAGACTCGCCATTCCATCTTATTTATATCTCATATAAATAACTTAGGAACAAACATGAATACAATCTTTTTGGATAAGTCATGTCCTTATTGTGAAGTATTCTCGATTGTGAACCTATTTATGATACTTTGTGCTAGAAATACTATCACTCATATTCTTAACAACTTAAGAATAAAATTTCTAACAAAATATCAATGGACCTTTTCTGTTACACATAAATATATTATGTAAACGAAAAAGTGAAAATGCCTTTTATTAATAAAACATGTACAAGATACATACTAAATGATATGCTCTAAGGCATACTAACAACAATCTCCCACTAGCACTAGAGCCATTCATTACAATACCTTAGACCCATCTTCTCAAGATGTCGGTCTAACTGTGCTTGTGACAAAGGCTTAGTGAATGGATCAATTGGATTTTTCAGCTGATGCTATTTTCTGCATGGCTATATCGCCTTGCCCAACTATCTCTCTGATAATGTGATAGCGCCTTTCTATGTGTTTGGATTTCTAGTGAGACCGAGGTTCCTTTTATCCAAGCAGCTTATTTAATACCCTATTTGTATAGCCTGGTATATTTCACTGTTCCGATGACCGGAGTCGGTCCGGACAATTAAGGGGATTAGAACCACACTTAAGACAATTAGATAAGCTATAAATACAAATAATTAGTAATTGCCAATTAGTTAAGTATAAATAAGAAAAATAGAACATAAGAAGTTAAATGAGCCGAGAGTCACAGCGTGGGTAACTTTCTCGGGAAGGACTGTGAAGTAAATTTAAACTCAAATTTGAATCAGAAAATGTGACTTATGATCCTTAGGACTATTACGAACATAGTGGAAAAGAGAAAATCACAAAAAGAATTGTTAAGAAAGTCAAATAATTAGGTCGTGATGGCCTAAGAAATATTGAATTATTTGTAACCCGGGTTGAACCGGTGAGGGGTAATTTGGTCAATTGACCCTGAGAGCTGACTCCTAACCTAATTGTCAAATAAAATCAGAGAAAAGAAAATTTCAGAGTCAGGAATTAAATTAAAGAACTAATAGAAAAATAAATGAAAAAAAAAAGAAAATGAAAAAGTGAAGAGAGATGACATCATGCATGACATCATGCATGATGCCATAAATCCTATAATTAAAAATTTATTTAAATTGATTTGTGGTCTTCCTAAGACATAAAAAAAGGAAAAGAAAAGGAAAAAAAAAAAAACACAA
This sequence comes from Hevea brasiliensis, assembly GCF_030052815.1. NCBI lineage: Eukaryota > Viridiplantae > Streptophyta > Magnoliopsida > Malpighiales > Euphorbiaceae > Hevea > Hevea brasiliensis. The sequence continues at coordinate 57,625,727 of NC_079504.1, read as the reverse complement.
AAGTCTTCTTCAAGCCGTCACTCTCCCTCTCCTTCACATCTCCATTTTTAAACCTCCATTGAAGCTTGCACTCAAGCTTAAATTCTCTCACTTAACCTTAAGATTTTCCATAAGCACTTCATCAAAGCTTGTTACCTTAACCTAAGAAGAAGATTGAAAGAGCAAAGAAAAAGAAAAAAAGAAGAGAATTGAAGAATTGGACATCAAAGATTGAGGTTAGTGATTTAAGTTGCAAAATTAGTTTATTAGTTGTGTTTATAGCTTAATTAACTTAGAAATAAACTTAAAATGAAATGAAATTAATTGTTGAAGGACCAAACTGAAATTTTGGCCAGCATGGTGGGGAGTGTGATTTGCATGGTTTGATTGATTTGGATGGGAATATGAACCTCAAGTAGTTGAGTGATTATAGTTAAAGGCTTTGAATTAGCTAAATGCAAAGAATTTGTGAACTAGGGTTTTGGACACTTAGGGTTTAGAGACAAAAATGTGAGAAATTGGTAAATGATGTCTTTGACCTAGTTTGAAGTGAGAAATGGTCATTTGTGACCAAATGAAATGTGTTAGAAGTGTTTGAACTAAAAGCAAATTCGGATTCAATGTGGTCATGCTGTTGGTAGCATGACCAAGGTCCCTTTGAGGGACCAAAACTGAAAATTTACAAGTCCAATTGGTATGAGACCAATTGGGAATGAAAATAGACACTAAATGACACAATTTTCATTTAGGAAGCATGCCCAAAAAGTAATCAAAACCTAGTGAACAACTTGACCAAATCCGGAAAATCTCAGTCTGCCCTGTACAAAATGACCAAATGAACAATGTGGCCATAACTTGTGCTAGGCAGGTCTAAATGACATGAAATTTTACCAGTGGATATATAAGATATATACCTAAAACTTTCATGAAAAACACAAACCAAAATTTTGCCATTAACCAAGTCATTTGGCCACCCAAATTTGGTGACCTAAAACTGCCAGAACCAAAATTTGCCCAGAAATCTGGGTTAAGTCCCATCCGGCAGCCATGGTTCAAATAGCTATAACTTGAGCTACAAAACTCCAATTAGAGTGATTCAAAAAGAATAATAAACTTAAGATAATAGGAAACATTTTCTATGAAGAAAATTTTGCCAAATTCTAACAGAAAAATGATCAATGGAATAGTGCAACTTAAGACATCAAAAATAAAAATTTGCAAAATTGCCTAAAAGACTTAAAATTTGAGTAAACAACCAAAACCAACAAATTTAGTGACCAAAATGTGGTATGTGGGTGAAGTTGGAATTCCCATACCTATTAAGCCTTAGAAAGCCAACAAATTGACTTGAATAGTATAGTGAATAGTAACCCCAAAACACAAATTTTAAAGAACGTTAAGTTTAGCAGATATAAGCTAGATAAAAGTGAATTTGAATTTATTTTTGGATTTATGCTAAGTTATGGTACTGAAACACTGTGAAACTGTGTGTTTCAGCTGAAAAAGACTTAGAAGGTCTGAGAGACTGAGTCAAGGCCTAGAGGCGACTCACGTCAGGTTTGTGCACAATAAACCTTACTTGAGCATTTTGTTATTGAAAAAAAATTGATTTGGTATGATTTATGAAAATTTGGTGTTAATCATGAATCGTGTTGCCACTTTGTGTATGAAACTATGACTTTGGAAATCTATCGGATTTCTCATGAATTATTTGAATAAAATGTTTGAAACACTTAGCATGACAGTGCCTTATCATTCCTCCTTGAGATCGATTATTTTTCCTCCCTCTCTGGTTTACCAGTTGAGGTTGTAGATCGGATGAGTACTCATTAGCTAGCTAGCCACCTCCCTCATTGATTTCGATTAGTGGGATTATAGATTGCTTTGTCGTGGTGTACAACACGACATTGATCGAAAATTTTGTGTCATAGCTTAAGTTGTGTATGATTTGGCAACACCGTGTTTATTAAATTATTTGACCAAATTGTATTATTATGAGTTTTGATAATTTATGAAATGTGATTGAGAAATATTTAAATTGTGATTTGTCAATGAATGATTTATGTATTGTATTTTAAATTTTTATTGTGCACCACTGAGTATTTTTATACTCAGCGATAGCTTGTTTTGCTGTCGCAGATAAGAGCAAGGAGAAAGCAACAGAGTGAGCTGCTATTGAAATTGAGGACCATACTGATCTTTTTATACGGGTATTGTTTTATACCCTTGTAGTTATTTTGATGTAAATATTGTGATGTTTTATGTATCAGTGTAAAGTTGTTCAGTTGTATAATAAATTGTAACAAAATTACTTTGGATTTTCTTTCTGTAAATTAAGATTTATATTTATGAATTTCGTACTATATGCACTGTGAATGAAATATTTTAAGTTGATAAATTTTTGGTTTAATTGTGGAATGAATTGAATTGTGTTGACTTGAGATTATTTGGAGGTTGGGAGTTGTGAAAAATTATTGAAAGCGTTTTTCTTAGGTATTTGAAGAACTGTTTTCTCAAAATACAGACAGCACTCTGCCGAAATTTTTATAAAATTTAAGGAAAAATAAAAATGGACAAAAATTTTTACTAGTTTTTAAGCTTTGAATATTTGATTTTAATTCCTACCAAAACGCTCACCACTTCCAAAATGTAAGAAAATGGTTTTAAAATCCCGTGTAGTGTACTTAATGAATTATCGGTAGGTGAAGTTTGGTAGTTCATTAGGTATTCTGCGGGATCATGTCATGCCTTACAGAGGGGTAAGGTGTGACATGCAGCATCTGATGTAGCAAAATACTCAGCCTCGGTAGTGAAATCTGATCATACCTGCTTTAGAACTGTTTCAACTGACTGCACTTCCATTACAAATGAACACATACCCAGAGGTAGACTTTCTATCATCGATATCTGATTGGAAATCAGAATCAGTATGATCATCCAATTACAAGTCACCACCTCCATATATTAAGAATAAATTCTTAGTTCTTCTCAAGTACTTAAGGATATTTTTGACAACTATCCAGCATTCCAAACCTGGATTGGATTGGTACCTGCTAGTCAAACTAACAGCATATGCGATATCCGGCCTAGTACACAGCATTGCATACTTCAAACTTCCAATAGCCGAAGCATATGGAATCCTGGCCATTTTATCTCTTTCTTCAGGTGTCTTTGGAGACATCTCTTTAGAAAGGTGGATACCATGTCTCACTAGTAACAATCCTTTCTTGGAAACAAGCATGTTAAACCTCTTTAACACCCTTTCCAAGTATAGACTTTGGGATAAACCAATTATTCTTTTCGCTCTATCTTTATAGATGCGAATCCCAAGAATATAGGTTACCTCCCCTAAGTCTTTCATGGAGAATGTATTTGATAACCATACCTTTATAGTTATCAATATACCTGTGTCATTACCCATCAACAGTATGTTATCCACATATAAGACAAGGAAAGTGATAGCACTGTCACTAACCTTCTTATATACACATGGCTCATCCTCATTTTTTATAAAACCAAATGACTTAATGGCTTCATCAAAACGGATGTTCCAACTCCTCAAAGCTTGTTTCAACCCATAAATGGATCGCTTTAGCTTGCGTACCTTGGAACCATCTTGGGATTCAAAACCCCTAGGTTGTTCCATGAAAATGTTTTCTTCAAAGTATCCATTGAGAAAAGCTTTTTTGACATCCATCTGCTAAATCTCATAATCATAGTATGCAACTATTGCCAATAGAATCCTAATTGATTTAAGCATGGCAATAGGCGAGAAAGTCTCCTCATAGTCGATTCCTTGCCTTTGGCGAAACCCTTTCGCTACTAGCCTTGCCTTATAGGTCTCTACCTTTCCATCAGAATCAATTTTCTTCTTCAAAACCCATTTGTTCCTTATAGGTACAATACCTTCAGGTGGGTCAACAAGATCCCAAACTTAATTCTTATACATGGAATCAATCTCGGATTTCATAGCATCAATCCATTTTGAAGAGTCTATATCTGATATAGCTTCTTCATAGGTAAGTGGATCAACTCCATGATCTACTTCTTCATAAGTAGACAACTCTTATTCTTCTTCATGAAGGAAACCATATCTCACTGGTGGGTGAGGTATCCTGGTTGTTCTACGAGGAACAGTTGTAGATGTTTCATCAATGGGTGTAGGTTGACTAGATAGATCTATATCCATCTGATCTGTTTGTTTGTTAGAATTCTCTAATTCCAACTCTATTTGCCTTCCTTTGCCTCCTTGTTGAACAAACTGTTGTTCAAAAAATGTGGCATCTCTACTTATCACAACCTTTTGTGAAGTGGGCAAATAAATATAATATCCAAAACTATCTTTTGGATATCCAAGAAATCGACCCTTTTCTGATCTGGTTTCCAATTTATCAGTGTTCAGCTTTTTGATATAAGCTGGACAACCCCAAATCTTAACATGCTTAAAATTTGGTTTTCTTTCATGCCATATCTCATAAAGTGTGGAAGATACTGATTTTGTTGGAATCCTATTCAGAATATACAAAGCTGATTCTAATGCAAATCCCCAAAAGGAGATTAGCATATTAGTATAGCTCATCATACTACGTACCATATCCAATAGGGTACGATTTCTCCTTTCAGATACACCATTCAGCTGTGGTGTTCCTGGAGGAGTCAGCTGGGAAACAATGCCATGCTCTCTTAAGTATTCATTAAATTCAGTAGTCAAGTATTCACCTCTACGATCTGATCGAAGAGCTTTAATACTTTTTCCTGTTTGATTTTCTACTTCAGATTTAAATTCTTTGAACTTTTCAAAGGATTCATGTTTGTATTTCATCAAATACAAATACCCAAACCTTGATTTATCATCAGTAAAGGTAATAAAATAATGAAACCCACCTCTAGCCATTTCTTTAAATGGACCACATACATCACTATGTATTAGCTCCAATGTAATATCCTCATTTTCGTAGTCCGTACATTCTACTATTCCGACAGCTAATGTCTGCCCCGGAAAGTCGGAATGTCTGGAACTAAACTTCGGTGATAATGAATAGACATATAATGATGAAATAAATAAGAAGAAAATGCAAGAAAAATCAAAGACAAATGAAAGAGAGAAAATGAAGCTAATTTAAACGGCCGAAACCACAGCGATGGGTGACCGCACTGGGAAGGCCGTTGCCGACCCCAGGACTATGGGGAACCCTCAGAATTTAATTTTGGGACGTAAGTAAAGGTCTATTGAAATATAATTGACACTAGAATTATTAAAGAAAATTAATAAATTAGTACAAAGAAAAACGAAAAATCGAGAAACAGACAAAAATCGGTGTTACTGAAAAATTAGGAATATAGCCCAAAGTGGGATATTTTGGTCATTTGACACCTAGAGTTGCCTTTTGACCTAAATGTCCATTAAAAATAAGTGATATAAAAATTTTGAAAATGTCATGAAAATAAGAAATATTACACATAATGTAAATTAAAGGAAAATAAGGACATTAATGCAATTAGGGAAAACTTGGATTATTATAATGTTAATGTTAATTAGTGGAGCACTAAGTGGACACTTAGTGGACTATAAAAGCTCACTTGAGGACAAGGTGGACAGCCATTTGATCACTTTAATCTTCTCCATTCTTCTTTGCTGAATTAAAAATCCTCCAAGCTTCATCCATGGCCGCTCAATATACAAGCCTTCATCCACCTATGATCAAGCCATCATTTCTTCAAGAGTCCTTCATTAAACTTGTTCTACACATCATGGGCAGCATGTAGGAAGCAAGAAAGAGGAGTTTTGGTGAAGTTTAATCAATCCGAAGTTGAGGTTAGTGCTAGTTTTCCTTACCTCACTTAATTAAACTTTGTACTAAGGTGGAGATGAGTTGAATTATTGAAAAATTGGAAGGATTGGATGAATATTTAATGGTGATTGAATTTGGCAGCCATGGAACCTAAAGAGGTTTGAATTATCTTTACATATAGTTGATGGGAAATGATATTGATTAAGGTAATTAGAGGTCCTAGCAAATTAACTTTATGTGTATGTTGAGATTGAGTAATTGAATTAGGAGTTTGAAAGAATTGTTGAAGACCTTGGATAATTGTTGAATTGGGGCAGCCTTGAGAAGCATGAAAATGGTTAATTTATGCATATTATTGTTGATTAATGATACTCAATTTATGTGATTATAAGTGGTAGAATTTAATTGTAAGAGTACATGTGAGGTTGACAATGTAAAAGTGGGTTTTGAACAAAATTTTGAAGACTTGGACAATTGAGCTTGAAATTGGCAGCCTATAATGTTATGAAATTGTATGTGAATTTATGTAATATATTGATGAGATGTGATGGTATTAAATTATGGGCAGCATGTGTAGTTAAAATGGAAGTGTTTGTGTAACATAAGTGTTGATGTACATTGAATTTGGGTGGATGTAAATGTTGAAGTTTAATGGTGTATTGTGTGCCTTGTGCCCTTGAGTATTCTGCCTAGAATTCTCGCTGGTTTTGTGTATAATATATATATATATATATATATATATATATATATATATATATATATATAAGTGCCATAGATTGAATATTGAAGTATTGGGAGGAGGAGGATTGTTAAAATTGGAAGTGTGATGTTCAAATGCAGGTTGTGTATGTTGGCAGCACTTAAATTAGGTCATAAGTGCAATATTGTGAACCCAATTGGTATGAGGCCAATGGGGAGTGAAACTAGACACCAAATAGGCCAACTTTCATGTAGAAATGTTGCCAAAATTCTGCCTAGAAACTGACCTTAAAAATGACCAAATCCGGAATAGCAACCTTGCAACCAAAATTTTTGACCATATGAACAGCAGTCCTTGGGATGACCATAACTCACTCAAAACAGGTCCAATTGACCTGAAATTTTTACCATGGTTAGTTTAGGCATAGATCTACAATTCATATGAAGACACCAAAGCCCAGAAATGGCTAGAACCAAGCCAAATGGCTTGCACAAGTTTAGGTACCAAAACTGCCAGAACTAAAACTGACTAAATTTTGCACTAAGGGTGCAATATGTCCAGCTTTAGTAAATTGACCATATCTTGGTCTATACAACTTAGAATGACCTGAAATTTTGCCCCGAGTGCAATAAGACATAGAGCTACAATTCTTATGAAGACACCAAAGCCTAGAAATGGCCAGAACCAAGCCAAATAGCTTGCACAAGTTCAGGTACCAAAACTGGCCGAACCAAAAGTGACCTAAAATGACCAAAGCTTACAATTTTAGTGCATTCTGTCTAGAATTGGTAAATTGACCATATCTTGGTCTACACAACTCAGAATGATCTAAAATTTTGCCCCGAGTGCAATAAGACATAGACCTACAAGTTTGTAGTTTAGACTAAAACCTAAAAACTGAGGGAACTAGGTCGTCCGGCTAGGTCAAAATAGTAGACCGAAATCCGGTAAATTGCAATAAAATGCAATACACTTGGAAATGAAATTGGTAACATATACCAACACTAAAGGGCTATAAAATGTGACATATTGGTAACATTAGAATTGACTCACGTAGAGTGCATCAAGGGTCAACATTATAAGTTGACTAATGAAATGAATTGAAGGAAATAGTACCAAGAGAAATAAGACTTTAGGCTAGACAAATCTAGCACACAAAAATTGAGAAATTGACCAAATTTTGCACCAAAAGTGAAATCTGTCCAGTTTTAGTAAATTGACCATAACTTGGTCTATACAACTCGGAATGACCTGAAATTTTGCCCCGCGTGCAATGAGACAAAGAGCTACAATTTTGCTTCTTTGATAAGAAGCTAAAAACCAAGAGAAATAGGACTTTAAGCTAGACCAATCTAGCACACTAAAATTGTAAATTGGTAATTACATAAAATGATGCTTGAAGTGATTTGGCAATGAATGCCAACTTGTGAAAAGGGTAAATTGCATTATATTGATAATATATTGAATTGTAAGTTGTGACATGTTGATGCTAGAATCAACCTATCCATGATGCATAAAAAGGTTAATAATTTTATTGACCAGTGAAAGGCATAAAGATGTATAAACCCTATGAATAAAAAATTAAATATGTAACATTGTAATATGCCCTAATTTGCCTAGTTGACTAGTTTGGATAGGTTGGCATACCAATAGGATTCTGACAGCTATTCTGTAAATGACTTTACGTCATACTGTGTTTTATGGCTTATTATGCCATACTATGATTTTAATACCCTATGGCTATATAGTTTGTGTTATTATACTTGGCTTAATGCCTGATTGATTATATGGCTTTTTAGCCACACTGTTTGCACACCGGGAGATACTTTGTGACCGATGGTGTGACGGCTCGAGGTACTAGGTACCCAGTGCTAGTATATCCGTTTATCCACCGTCGCAGTATAGGCTATATGGGTAGTCATTTAAAACATTATTCAATTCAGGAAGCTAAGTTAAGTTAAGTATACTGAAATTTCAGTACAATTAAATTAAGTATTGAATGAATGAGTAAAAGAAATTAGCAAAAGCATCATAACAAAAATATTAATTGCAGAATCGTAGAGACTTGAAATACAATACAGTTAGAATAATTTGTATACTGGGTAGTATTACTGAAAAGTTATAAACTAAGCACTTACAAAGAGGAACAAACTAGTATATAAGATCGTTGATACTAGAAATACCATACCAAATTAAATTGATTCTCGAGTATCTGAATTATGATTTATTTCTTTCTTTATTTGTATATATTATTTCTTGTTATACTATTGCACCACTAAGCAGAAATGCTTAAGGCGATGGAATTGCTTCCTCGCGCAGTATCAAGGTAAAACAGAGATCATCAATTGAGATTTTTGGAGTCGGATCTGAAGTGTCGAAGAGTTCAAGATTGTCACCTCCTCAGCAATGCATGTAGATAGGGCTCATTTTATACATGTTATGTATATTGTTCATTCCTAGCACATTGTAAATTATTTGTATATCTTGTACAAAATAAACTCATGTAATTAACCTATGAATTATGGAAGCTACTCAAAGTAAGTATTTTAATATGTGAATTGAATTTGAGTTATAATGAGATTGTACTTGTGAATATTGAGATGTTGAAAATCTGATGAGATATCTGAGAAATCTGGATACTGTATTGAGATACATTATGTTCGAAAATTTTTGAGACTATTAAGTTTGAGAAATTGAGTATATATTGAAATTGTTTTTGGCAGGTTCAGAAGAACTGTTAGTCCAAATTACAGTCGGCACGTTGCCGGATTATCGTTAAAATTTTTGAAATTTCCAAATTAGTTAGATTTTGATAAAAGTAAAAATAGCCTAAACCTTAAATAAAGTTTTTGAACAAGTAAATTAAGAACTATAATGAAATCAGATAAGATCAGGTGCTCCGAAATGCCGTGTAGCACGCCATGCTCGGCTACACTGTAGTCGGGTGAGGGGTGTTACATCCAAAATATTTTCAGCTCTTAGTCCTTGTCCAACAAAGGGTGATTTAGTCATTTTGCCCTGAAGGTAGGATTCACAAGTTGGAGTAGGTCTAAAACCTAATGAGGATACAATCCTCATTTTCCCCAGCTTTGCAATCCTATCTTCTGCAACATGGCCTAACCTTAGGTGCCAAATATATTTTGAACTTATGTTGATTTTCATCATGGCATTGTATTCTTTTAGATTACTTGCATTCATATTGTGTTTGTCATTATTATCCAAATAATAAAGACCATCATTCATATAACCCGAACCAACATATTTATTTCCAAAATAAATATTGCAAACATCATCTGTAAACTGAAATTCATAGCCATTTCTGGTCAAACTAGATATAGAAATGATGTTCTTAAAAGCATCAGGTACATATAAAATATTGTCCAAACACAAAACATGTCTAGATATGTAAAAAGATTTAGATCCTATGGCTAAAGCTTTAACAGTTGAGCCATTGCCAATTCGGACACTAACATCTCGAGAACGTAAGCTGCTACTATTTGCTAGTTCTTGCATATCATAAGAAATGTGAGAACTGGCACCAGTATCTAAAACCCAAGCTGTAGATGAACTATAAGTATCATCAGAATCTAAATAACAAGATATGGACATACCTTCCGAAGGTCTATCCTTTTTGTTCTTCAGAGAAGCAAGATACTCTGGGCAGTTCCTTTTCCTATGCCCATCCTTCTAGCAGTGGAAACACTTTCCTTTGCCTCCATCAACTTTAGTCTTCCCTTTCTATTTAGCTATTTTCGTGGAAGGACTAGGAATTTGAGGTTTCTTTTTCTTATTGCCCTTCTTCTTATTGGACTTTCTAACAGAAGAAGATGCAATCAAAGCTACCTATTTTCCTTTATTGCCCGGCGTATTCTTTTGAGCAATAACCAGCATGTTGAGTAAACCAGCCAAGGTGCATTTCTGTTTAGTCATATGGAAATTTGTCACAAAATTCCCAAAAGACTCAGGAAAGGACTAAAGGATCAAATCCGTCTGCAGTTTGAAAATCCATGTTAAAGTCAAGATGTTCCAGCTGTTCAATTAGCCAAATCATCTTGTGGACATGATCCCCAACATTCTTTCCCTCAAACATCCTCATGCGGAACAGTTGCCTAGATATCTCATACTTAGCATTCTTGCTGTGCTCATCATACAACTCTTGTAGGTGAAGGAGGATCTCACTCACACTCTGGATGTTCTCATGCTGCTTCTGTAACTCATTATTCATGGAAGCAAGCATGTAACACTTAGCTCTCATATCATACTCCTTTCACTTGTCCAAAGTTTCATGCTCCTATTGAGTGGCCTCTAGAGGTAAGAGACCAGAAACATTTGAGTCTAGAACATATTCTATATATTCAAGGTTCAGGACAAGTTTCAAATATCTTAGCCAATCAGACAGATTAGGCCCTGTTAAACTATTGCGATCAAGTATGCTTGTATGGATATTGGATCGTGGTGGTTGTTCTGTGCTCATTATTATCAGAAAATTAACTGTAGAAAATAACCAGATTAATTAGTAAATGTATTATGTAATTAACCAAAATGATTATGGTCTTTTAATCCAATTGGTCCTCCCATTAACTTAGTGAATCCTACACTTCCAAAGTAGAAAACAGAAATCCTAGTTGGATGGATTTCTAGTGGGTGATTGAATTCTTATAATTCTATTGATCATCCTCAGGTACATCCATTATTGGAATTACAATAAACTATAAGTGAGCAACTCCTTGCCCATCACATCTCATATGAGGTTCAATCCTTTACCTAGCCCCTAATGCTCAAAATCTTAGGTACATCCATTATTGACTTATCTTGCATTAGTTAAGTTAATCCCATTGAGCCAGTAATTATACAAATAATTTTAATGTGCTCAAGTACATCCAATATTGGCCATTAAACCGTTTACATATTTACGACATCTCATGCTTAACAATTATTCTTAAGAAAATCTCTTAAATTAATTGCATCTTATGCAAGTATTTAAAATTTCTTAAAATAATTGTCTCAATGGAGGGCCCATGCTATAATTACTTTAATTATAGCATTTCCAACTTAATCATTTGTTTGGAAGATTTTATGGTCATCCTAATTACTATTAAGGTCTCACTTTGCACATTATCCATTTAGCATACATATATCATATACTTGCATAAATTCACATACATCTCATGCATTCATGGATAAACAGTAAATATGGTATGATCATGGACTTTCTAAGGGATTCAATTCTGAGCCACCAAGAATTGAATCAGGGCATTCATAGGTGCATTTCATTCATTCATTTTACAAGAGTTGCTGAAGGAGTACATAATCAACGCTTGATCTTGAATTCCTCCCACTAGTCCCACCAATGCTCTTGACCTCCTTGATCTTCTTACAATACAATTACATAGTAATCCTTGGCATACCAAGGCGAATTTACAAAAACTAAATAAATGAAATTACAACCCAAAATTATTACAACCTTAATAATACATGCCCAAATAAATTAAAATAAATTAATCAATTTACAATCCCAAAGAAACATAAAAGAAATAAATCCAATCACATTGGTCTTTAATAGTCCATGATCATCCATCATGCATATCACTATTTAACAATTAAATAAAACATACATACTTAAATTAAATTGAATCTCTCATATTCAACTTAAAAATCCAGATTTGAATATGATTCAAACAAATTTAAAAATTCAGATTTGAATCACATTCAAATAAATTTAAAAATTCATATTTGAATCACATTCAAACAACCTTAAAAATTCAGATTTGAATCACATTCAAACAATTTTTTAAAATTCAGATTTGAATCACATTCAAACAATTTTAAAAAATTCAAATTTGAATATGATTCAAAAAACTTTAAAAAATTTAGATTTCAATCACATTCAAAAAACTTTAATAATTCAGATCTGAATCACATTCAAACAACTTTTAAAATTCAGATTTGAATCACATTCAAATAATTTTTAAAATTCTGATTTGAATCAAAATTTAATTGTGTGATTAAAACTCTAATTAAACAATTTAATTAGACATAGGATGAGCTTTTAGATCATATAACAATTACAAATTAAAAAGCCAAACCTTGCGCACACCATTGGAGGCCACAAAGTGTGCGCACCAATGGTGTTGGTCACCAAGCCACCACCTTTCATTGCAACCAGTAATAGATCTATCATCTCATTGTAATATCACACAATTAAATCATATAATCAATAATCTAAATGGCAAATACAGTGGCTCTGATACCAATTGAAGGAGCGGAAGCATGAAAAACACAAGTTTAGATCATTGAAATTCAAAATTTTTCATCTAGGATCACATGCATCATGCAAGATTCATTTTTATCTATTTGATTTCAATGAAAAACAGCATATTAAAACTCTTTTAATATATTTTTGGATCTACATTTTCCATTTAAGATTTTAGAATTAACAGATTAATTCATTAGAACCCTAGATTAGATCAAGAACAAGTGCACTAAACTGTTTGATGCACTGTAGTGTGTTTGGCACCTTTAGGTTTCGCCTAGGACACCAAATGTTGTCCCTCTAGCTTGTCCACACCAAGATCACCAATGGAAGCCCCTTGATTAGCTTCTAAAGCTTTTCTAATCAATTAGAAAATTAGGATTTGCCTTTTGAGGGATTACAGATGTAAATAGGACACTAGAAACGATTTCTAGTATTTTTAATTCAAGAGATTGTTGAAAAATCTCTTTGAATTGATGAAAAATGAAGAAGATGAAAGGGAGAGGTGCTTTGGGGCAGCACCAATGAAATAAATAGCAACTAGGTATTTTTCTTTTCATCCTTTCCCTTAGATAGCTAGGTCACCACTTAAAACCCTTGCCACATGTCACCTTCTGATTGGCTCTAGGTTTAATTAACCCAATCACATTATGCCAAGTGTTAAACCTATATTTAATCTTGACTTTAATCATCTTACATGATTAAAAGACATATGGCAAGCTTATGTGTAGTGCCATGGTGCCACATGTCACCCTGTGAAATGACCAAAATACCGCTTTGTCTTAATTTTGAGTTCTCAACTCGAAATAATTATTTCTCTTCTTCTAATCAATTTATATCAAATATAAATTAATTAATTAATCTCTATTAATTAATTTTTCATTAATTAAATTCATATTTAAACACTTTAAATATAAATTTAACTTATACTATACATCCAATAACCTAGATTTGGTTTCAAGCCGTGCTAGGGACTTTGCAATCTAATTGCAAACCAAACCTATTTAATTAATCAATTAAACTCTTTAATTAATTAATTAAATCATATTTAATTTGGTGATTACTTGTGTATGTGTGTGACTTACTAGGCTCATCACTAATTGGCAATGAGAGATGATATCAACTCTTAATATCATCAGAACTCTTTCTTACCATAAATGATTTCTCTAAATCATTTTATGCACCTCATAGACCATGGTTAACACCTAGCATAGCATGCCATGGCCACCTAATTAGTAATAAGGTTTACCTTAAATGAACCTATAATCATATGTTACCATGCACTAGAATCTCTCTGTTACAAAATCCCAATTCGAGTTGGAGTCATGGTTTATGTCAAATCACATTTGCTATGAATATTATGTTCTTTTTTAATTCCAGTTCTTAATTAAAAAGATTTTCTCATCAGAAACTCTTTTCTGATTAAATCTATATGTCCTGGCCAGGAACTTGAAACATCAAGAACAATTAAATGAACATAGGATTTTATCTCTATTTATTTAGAGGAACAGATTCCATCTTGATCAATACCTACCTCCATATATAACTAGTAGGAGCAAACACATGCCCATATACCCATACACAGTACAATTATACCCATACACAGTACAAGTATGAAAGCAGTATCAAACTCAAACCACCTATATATAGGATAACTGTGCTATCTCAAGTCTAAAGATTATATGCACTGATATGATTTATGACAATGCATTGACAAGAGTAAACTCCATGTGCTTGTCATAAATGTCACTGATTCAGCCTACTTATCATGTATAAGTGCCTATCATGTTTGTTATATGGCATGAGACTCACCATTCCATCTTATTTATATCTCATATAAATAACTTGGGAACAAACATGAATACAATCTTTCTGGATAAGTCATGTCCTTATTGTGAAGTATCCTCGATTGTGTACCTATTTATGATATTTTGTGCTAGAAATACTGTCACTCATATTCTTAACAACTTAAGAATAAAATTTCTAACAAAATATCAATGGACCTTATCTATTACACATAAATATATTATGTAAATGGAAAAGTGAAAATGTCTTTTATTAATAAAACATGTATAAGATAGATACTAAATGATATGCTCTAGGGCATACTACTAACACAAGCCAACGCAGTTGGTACAAATAGTTAACTTGAGGGCAGCTATGAAGGAGGATACATGAATTCAGAATACAGCAATTTCAACGAACCTACAGAACAGATGAACTATGTGAATAATGGAGGAAACTTCAACCAGAGGCAGCCAAATAATCCGTATTCAAATACTTACAACCCTGGATGGAGAAACCACCCAAATTTCTCATGGTCCAATCGGCAGAACCAGCCAATAAACAAGCAACAAGGGTACAAACCTCTAGCATCCCCTGGATTTCAGAACAGAGGTTAGAACTTTGCACAGCCACCACTACCTCTCCAACCTCGACAACTTGAACTGAAAATGACCATGGAAACCATGATGGAAGGATTCCTAGCAGCTCATGTGACACCTCTTACCCGTCTACTATGTAGCCGAGCAAGATATGCCACGCAGTGTACTAGAACACTCTATTTTAATTCAATCATTTTTTATTCTTCCTAATTTAATTTTTTTCATAGTTATGAAATACAATTTGTGAAATATAATTCATTTAAGTCATTTATTGAATTTATAATTTATTTGAGATTTCGCAAATTTTATAGAAAATCCGGCAGAGTACCTGCTAAAAATGGAGAAAACAGTTCTTCGGAACCTATGAAAAACACTTCCAAAATTTTCAATCAATCCCAAACTCCATTTCATTAACAAAATCTCAATATTTCTCAAATATACTCCCAATTCTCATTCATTCATTTCATCGGATATTTATGTAAAAATCATAAATAAATATTCACTTTTTCATTCATAAACATAATTTCCACTATTTTCATTGATAACAAAATACATTACATGAGTCTCGATTTCATGGTACATTTTTGTACTTCCTAGGTACATAGCATAAACACTGGTGTGTGCCTCTTTCAGGATACTGGCTTTCAATTCCCCATCATCTAGTACACATACTCTTCCTTTATAGTACAGACACCCATCTACTTTCACCTTATAGTGAATTGCTTTTCCCTCTGAGATTTAACTCACAGTAGTCATTAGTTTCTCATCTACCTTTTACCCATCTAAAATCTACTATAGCAGGTTTGGCCTCACTTGTAACTCAGCAAATAACTCCATCTCGAGCCAAAGATAGACGGGCATTCAATGATCTCAAAGCTGTGATGGATTTTCTGCTTAAAGCATCAGTAACTACATTTGCCTTCCTAGGATGATAATCAATTACACAATCATAGTCCTTCAGGAACTCAGTCAATCGCCTCTGTCTAAGGTTGAGCTCTTTCTGGGTTAGCAAGTATTTCAAACTTTTGTGGTCTGTGTAAATGTAGCATTTTACACTATATAAGTAGTGCCTCCATATCTTCAGTTCGAAGATAATTGCTCCAAGTTCTTGATCATGGGTAGGGTAATTCTGTTCATGTGGCCTTAGCTGCTTGGAAGCATAGGCGACCATCTTCCCCTCTTGCATCAATACACACCTTAACCCATTATGAGAGGCATCACTGTAGACCACAAAGTCCTTTCCCGACACTAGCTGTGTTAACACTGGTGCCTCAGTCAACATAGCCTTTAACTTCTCAACCAGTCAAATTTGACATTCTTGTGTAACAACTTGGTCATTGGAGCAGCTATTAATGAAAATCCCTTCACAAATCTTCTATAATACCTAGCTATCCCTAAGAAACTTCTGACCTCAGTTGTATTCCTAGGAGGCTTCCATTCCCTCACTACTTCTATTTTCTTGGGATCCACCCTAATCCCATCAGCTGACACTATGAGTCCATGGAATGCAATTTCATTCATCCAGAAGTCACAATTGGACAACTTAGCATACAGCTTTTTTTTCTCAGGGTTTGCAGAACAATCCTTAAATGCTCATCATGTTCTTCACTGGTCTTGGAATACACCAAAATATCATCAATAAAGACCACTACGAACCGATCTAGGTATGGATGTAAGATACAGTTCATAAGGTCCATGAATGCTGCTGGTGCATTTGTTAAGCCAAAGGGCATCTCCAAAAACTCATAATGCCCGTACCGGGTCTTGAATGCAGTCTTTGGCACATCTACATCCTTCACCCTCAACTGATGATGCCCTGATCTGAGATTAATTTTTACAAATACTCCTGCTCCCTTCAACTGATCAAACAAATCATCAATTCTAGGCAACAGATATTTATTCTTCACTGTCACTTTATTCAACTACCGGTAATCGATGCACAACCTCAAAGTTCCATCCTTCTTTTTCACAAATAGCACTGGAGCTCCCCATGGTGACACACTAGTGCATATGAACCCCTTATCCAGCAACTCCTATAATTGGGTTTTCAGTTCCTTCAATTCTGTGGGTGCCATCTTATAAGGAGCAATAGAGATTGGTATTGTATCCGGCAGTATCTCAATAGTAAATTCAGCTTCCCTTTCTGGTGGCAAGCTAGGCAATTCTTGAAGGAACACATCTGGGAAGTCTTTTATTGTGGGTATGTCACACAGATTTGGCTTAGCCTGCCTAGTATCCACCACATGTGCTAGGAAGGCTTCACTACCTTTTCTCATCAGTTTTTTTTGCAACTGTGGCTGAGATGACATTGGACAAGAAATCTGTCCTTTCCCCCACAACTGTGATCTCATTACCCTCAGGAGTTTTCAAAGAAATCCTCTTTAATTTACAATTAACCATTGCCTGATGACGTGACAACCAGTCCATTCCCAAAATCACATCAAACTCATGGAAAGGCAACTCAATTAGGTCTGCCAAGAATTCATACCCTTGAATCCTTAACAGGCAACCCTTGTATACTTTGTTCACCACTACACTGTGGCCCAATGGATTAGTAACCAGAATGTCTTGGTCACTCTCACCTACTAATATCCCCCTTTCTATGGGTAGGTTGATGTAGATGTATAAATGAGTGGATCCTAGATCCACCAATACATGCACAGATGTATTGTAGAGAGAGAATGTACCCCTGATGATGTCCAGGGCATCTTGCTCCTCCTGAGCTCTTATGGCATAAGCTCTGGCAGGTGCTCTGCCCTTAGGCCTCCCTGCTGGCTCATATGCAGGCCTCTGTGATGGTTCCACTGCCTCAGATTTGCCATATTTCCTACCCCTTTGTGGTGCAGGAGTAGGTCTGTCTGGTTGTGTTAGAGCTACAATAGCAGTTCTGCGTGAACAGTTCCTCAACTGATGCTCTGTCGACCCACAGCTTAAGCAGGCACCAGTCACTCTCCAACACTCCCCCTTATGCCACTTCAGGCAATGTGGACATGCAGAAGATGCTGGGACTAGTCCCCTGAACCCCGTCCCTGGAGAGCTGCCCACTAATGGTGTGGACACCTCTCCTAGGGGTGAACTGTAGCCTAGGCCCTTGGGACTGATCCTAACCCTGTGGTTGACCTGAACTCTGTGCAGGTGGACCTTTGAACTTCTTCCCAAGTGTAGGAGATGAGCTAGAAGGACCCGGGCCCCTCTTCTACTATCTCTCCCTTCTGGTTTGTTCACTTATTCTAACCTTTTCAACTTTTATAGCAGCTTCCACTAACTTGGTGAAGTCTGTGATTCCCAAGGCAGTAATCATGATCTTTATGTTGTCATTTAATCCCTCTTCAAATCTCTTACACCTTTCATTAGGGACAATCTCCCTTCCGTAGTGGCTCAGTCTGATAAATTCTTTTTCATACTCTGCCACTATCAGCTGTCTCTGCCTCAGATTAATGAACTCTCTTCTTCTCTCTTCTAGGTATACACTACCCACATATTTCTCCTTAAACTCTAAGAGGAAGAAGTCCCAAGTTATTACTTCTGGCTGCACTTCACTAGACACTGTATCCCACCATTGGTAGGCATCATCTTGCAACAGAGATACAACAGCTTCTAGATTTTGTTCTGGAGTTCAGTGGAGTTATTTTAAAACTCTACCTGTTCTGTTCAACCAGTTTTCGGCTACAATAGAATCATCTTCTCTCTTACCAAAGAAATCCACTGCTCCAAATTTTCTCAATCTTTTCAGGTGTGATTTCAACTGTGGAGGTGGTGGTGGCATTACCCCAGCCATTTGTCTGAAGAATTCGGCCATTTGCTGAAACATGGCCTGTAGAGGCTGAGTAGGCTCTGCTGGAGCTGGTGGAGCAGGTTCTCTCCTACCCCCAGTCTCAGCTACTACAGGTGGAGCATGACTCTCCACTTCCTTCTCAACTGCCCTCTGAGATGTGGGGTCCATATCCTAATCAAAATAACAAAGACAAACAGATCTGCATTAGTGTCACCTTGACTCTTACAAATGCAATGCATGGTATGGACACAATCTAGGCCTAGAAACACCTAAACCATGCTCTGATACCACTAAATGTGACACCCCTTACCCGTCTACAGTGTAGCCGAGCAAGATATGCCACGCAATGTACCGAAACACCCTATTTTAATTCAATCATTTTTTATTCTTCCTAATTTAATTTTTTTCATAGTTATGAAATACAATTTGTGAAATATAATTCATTTAAGTCATTTATTGAATTTATAATTTATTTGAGGTTCCACAAATTTTATAGAAAATCCAGTAGAGTACCGACTAAAAGTGGAGAAAACAGTTTTTCGGAACCTATGAAAAACACTTCCAAAATTTTTAATCAATCCCAAACTCCATTTCATCAACAAAATCTCAATATTTCTCAAATATACTCCCAATTCTCATTCATTCATTTCATAGGATATTCATGTACAAATCATAAATAAATATTCACTTTTTCATTCATAAACATAATTTCCACTATTTACATTGATAACAAAATACATTACATGAGTCTCAATTTCATATGAGAAAATAAAAGTTAATTACAAAATATCCAAAATAAAACCTAGTGTCCTACCAATGCACTGATGTCGGTGAGGTGACACGGACACTATGCAGATCTGCAGAAGGTCTCACCTAGTCTGTGGTCTACTAGGCTCTCGGTCGGTCTCTCCAGAACCTATGTGTGGTAAAAAGCAACGCGCTGAGCAATAATGCTTAGTGGTGCCAATAATAAAAAAAAAAGAAATAACAGAAAGTAAATATGCAGTGTATGTTCTGATGTCTTATGCAGACAAATTTTTGATCATTATTGGAAATCTTATTTATTTTGTACTTGTTATATTCATAATTTCATTAAATTTATCCACTTTCCTTTTTGGTTGCCCATGTAACCGATACTAGATGACTGGACTGGATAAACGGGTAAACTGGCACTGGGTATCAAGTACCTCGGGCCGTCACACCATCGGTCACATATGTATCTCCCGGTGTGCAACAGAACATCTAATAAGCTGTAATAACATTAGGCACAAGGCCAAGTATCAATATAATTACAGAATGGCTAAAAGCCATGAAATCATAGAATGGCATAATGCCATGTGCAGTACTGCTAACTGAACCCTATTGGCATGCCAACCTATCCAAACCAATCTTGCTAGGTGTACTAGAGCATGTTACACTTTTAAACTTTACAATTCTTGAAATATAAGTTTAGGTGTTACTTTTCATTTCATTGGTCAACTAAAATGTTGACTTTTACATAGACAATAGGTACATTGGTTCTAATACTCCCAACATACCACATTTTGCATTCTAAAGTTGTTGGTATTGGTTGCCAATACCATTTCTAAACTTAGTGTTAGTTGTTTAAAATTTTCAGATTTCAAGCCTTGTGTTTCCTATTCCATTGGTCATTTTTACAGTAGGAATTTGGCAAATTTGTCTTCATAAAAGTTGTTCCTCATTGTGTCCAGTTACATTTATTTTTTTGAATCACTCCATTTGGAGTTTTTTAGCTCAAGTTATGGCCTAAATACCATAACTGGCCGGATTGCAAACTTTCCAGATTTTCTGGACTGACCAAATCTATAGTATTTTGTGCAGTGACTGTAGGTCACTTTTTGAACATGTTATGGTCAAAATTTGGGTTAGGTTTCTTCATGAAAGTTGTAGGTATATATATCATCTTATTGCTGGTGAAATTCAGGTCAATTGGACTTTTCTACACTGAGTTATGACCAAATAAATAAACACTGTTTATTTAGTCATTTTGCCCAGGCAGAATGCAGGTCACCCGGATTAGGGCAATTTTTAGGTCAACTTGATTTGGTTTTTTGGGCAAGGTTTTTGTACCAAAGTTTTGCTATTATGTGTCTAGTTTCATTTCCAATTGGCCTTGTACCAATTGTACCTTTACAACTCCAGTTATTGCTGTCCAAACCTGTTGGACTCATGCTCAGTTCTGTAGGTTAGCTAAGGCAGCAACACTAACTTTAATTCCCACTAAACAAACCACTTCATTTCCTAATCACACATAGCCAAATGGTCACTAATTGACCATTAGAACTTCTTTGCACTAATACATGAATAAAATCTAAAATTTGTGCCCCAAACCCTGACTCTCAATTCTAGGTTCACGCAATACTTATCAAATTAAGCAAACTAATCAATGTCCAATTTATTTTTACACATCAATCACCATTTATAAGCCTTTCAAAATCATCAAAACTATCAAACTACCATTCCCATAAAGCTGGTCAAAAATCCAATTCTTCATTCATGCATCATTTATATCATTTTTCATGAATTTCACCTTCATTCAACTTAGTTTCCACATATGAAAAAGAAAAGAAGTAAAAGTGAGGCACTAACCTCTTTGGGTAGAATTTTCCCCAAGCTTAAACTTCACTTTTCTTGATTTTCTTGGCTGCCAAACACCTTCCAAAGAGGTAAGGACAATTTTTATTGAAGAGAACTTAGGGTTTAGTGGTGAGAATTCAAGGTTTGGAAGAGAGAAAATGAAAGGAATTTTAATGGAGGGAGAGATGGGTCATGGCTGGAAATGGGAAGAAGAAGGAATCTGTTTTCTTTTTTTTTTTTCATTTTCTGCCCATTTTATTCATTTTAAATGGGTTTAGGACATGTGCCATAATGTGATTTGTAACACCTTCTCTCTAGCAATTCCGTACATTCTACTGTTCCGGTGACCAAAGTCGGACTGGACAGCTAGAACATTCGGAAAAATATTTAAACTAAAGTGAGGAACCATAATTAACTCAAATATTAATAAGAAAAATTTAGGAAAAATTTTAGAAATAAAATACAACCAAGTTAAATGAGCCGGTACCCTAGCGATGGGTAACCTAGTGAGAAGTTGCGGTTCTCGCAACTAGGAGCCCTAGACCCGGGGAAAAATTCATAAAAAAAATTTTGGGACTCCAGAGAAGGGTCATTGAGGTTTCTATGGCATTAGAATGCCAAGAAAATACTTAGGAAAATTTTTCAATCGGTACAGACAATTTTGGTCTGTTAAGCCAAACGGAGGGCATTTTGGTCATTTCGCCTTCAGAGGTAATTTTTGGCCGACTTGTCCAGTTAAGTAAATAATTATTATCACATAAAATGTGAATAAACATTACTAAAAATTAAATTGAAAATGAGTAGAGATGAAAAGAAAAGAAAATGAAAGAAAATATCTAATAATGACATCATATGATGTCATTAAAAACCTATCCACCAATCACAATTTGTTAAACTCATTAAAAGAGATAAAAGAGACCAAAAAATTGAAAAACCAATCTGCATCTTCAACCTTTGGGCAGCCAAAAACGTTGAGAGAGAGAGAGAGAGAGAGAAGAGGTTCCACCATTAAAGCTCCCTTAAGCTTCATTTCCCACTTCAATTCACCTTAAAAACTTATCCTCCCTTCACTAAAAATTTCCCTTACCACTAGAGCAAGACTTGGGCAGCAATTAGAAGAAGAGAAAGTGGAAGAAAGTGAGGTGTAAACAAGCTTAGAAAATCACCAAAGAGGTTAGTGCCATATTCATTGCTTTTACATCTTTCTAATCATGAATTTGAACTAAGTTAAGTTGAAAATTTGATAAAAATTAAATTAATGAGGCATGGTTATGTTCTATGAAATTTTGGCAGCCTTGACATGAGTTAGAGTTAGGAGAATTCTTTGGTTTAAAGTGACATATTAGTTGCCCCTCTTATAAATTATATGATTAGTATAGCAAATTAGGAGTAAGATGCATGAATTGGAGGCTTGGTCAATTAGGGTTAGGGTTTTGAAATTTAATTTTGGTAGTGGATGAAAATGGACATAAACTAAATTTTTAATGGTCAATTACTGACCATTTGGTTATTGGTAAACAAGAAATGAAGTGTGTTTAGTGATGGGATTTAGGTTTAGTGTGGCTGCCCTAGGTGACCTGCAGAATTGGACATG
Organism: Hevea brasiliensis; assembly: GCF_030052815.1. NCBI lineage: Eukaryota > Viridiplantae > Streptophyta > Magnoliopsida > Malpighiales > Euphorbiaceae > Hevea > Hevea brasiliensis. The sequence goes on along the minus strand of NC_079504.1, from coordinate 57,602,652 downwards.
AGTCCAGCAGGTTTGGGCAGCCATAACTTGAATTGTAGAGGTTCAATTGGTGTTTGGCCAATTGGACATGAAACTAGACACATAATGGCACAATTTTGGTAAAGAAACTATGCCCATAAGACAAAACCAAGTGGACCAAAAACTTGCCCCAATCCGGGTGTCCTGCAACCTGTTTCTGCAGAATGACCAAATGAACAGTAATTGTTCATTTGGCCATAACTCAGTGTAGAATGGCCCAATTGACCTGAAATTTTACCAGCAACAAGCTAAGATATAGACCAACAACTTTCATGAAGAAACCCACCCCAAATTATGACCAGAACCTATCCAACAAGGCAGTTGCAGTTACTGTTCATTGCACTGTAGATATGGTCAGTCCAGAAAAATTCCAATCCGGCCAGTTGTGGTTTTTGGACTATAACTTGAGCTACAAAACTCGAAATGGAGTGATTCAAAAAAATAAATTCAACTAGACAAAATAAGGAACAACTTTCATGTTTATCATTTTTCCAAATTCCCACTGCAACAGTAACTAATGGAACAGTAAAAATAAGGTATCAAAACTGAAAATTCTGCCCCCTTAACTTTAAACTTAGAAATGGTATTGGCGACCAATACCAACAAATTTTGAATGCAAAATGTGGTATGCTGGGAGTATTAAAAACAATGTACCTATTGTCTATGCAAAAGTCAATATTTTTGTTGACTAATGAAGGGAATAGTAACACCAAATCTTGAAATTCAAAAATTGTAAAATTAAAAAGTGTCAAATGCCCTAGTATACCTAACAAGATTGGTTTGGATAGCTTGGTATGCCAATAGGGTTCAGTTAGCAGTACTGCACATGGCATTATATCATTCTGTGATTTCATGGCTTTTAGCCATTCTGATCTTGTGTTGAGATTTGGCCTTGCGCCTGATGTTATTACAGCTTATTAGCTGTTCTGTTGCACACCGGGAGATACTTATGTGACCGATGGTGTAGCGCAGTACTTGATACCAGTGCGGTTTACGTTTATCCATTCCAGTCGTCCAGTATAGGTTACTTGGGCAACCAAAAATGAAAGTGGATAAATTTAATGAAATAATGAATATAATAAATATAAAATAAGTAAATCTACAAATACTCAACGAAAATTTATTTGCAATGAGATATCAATACATTCACTTCATATTTATTTTCTGTTATTTATTTTTTTTATTTTATTATTGGCACCACTAAGCATTATTACTTAGCACGTTGCTTTTGCTATGCGTGAGTTGGAGATCTTGTGAGAGCTCGGTAGACCACTGGTGGGTGAGACCTCTGTGACTCTGCATAGTGTCCGTGTCACCTCACCATCTTCAGTGCATTGGTAGGACACTAGGTTTCATTTTGGTATTTTGTAACTAACTTTTATTTTCTCATATGTAATTGAAACTTATGTAATGTATTTTGGTATTAATGTATATAGTGGAAATTGTGTTTGTGAATGAAAAAGTGAACATTTATTTATGACTTTTACATGATTATCATATGAGATGAATGATTGAGAAATGGAAATGTTGTTGTAAAACATATTGAGATTTTGTTGATGAAATGGAGTTTGGGATTGATTGGAAATGATTATTGGAAGTGTTTTTCATAGGTCCCGAAGAACTATTTTCTCCATTTTTAGCCGGTACTCTGTCGGATTTTCTATAAAATTTTCGGAACCTCAAATAAATTATAATTTCAATAAATGACTTAAATGAATTATATTTCACAAGTTATATTTAAAACTATGATAAAAATTAATTAAGGAAGAATAAAAATGATTAAGATAAAATAGAGTGTTCCGGTACACCATGTGACATATCTTACTCGGATATACTGTAGACGGGTAAGGGGTGTCACATTTAGTGGTATCAGAGCACGGTTTAGGCGTTTCTGGGCCTAGATCGAGTCCATACCATGCATTGCATTTGTAAGAGTCGAGGTGACATTAATGCAGATCTGTTTGTCTTTGTTATTTTGAATAGGATATGGACCCTACATCACAGAGAGTAGTTGAGGAGGAAGTGGAGAGTCATGCTCCACCTGCAGTAGCTGAGACTAAGGGTAGGGGAGAACCTGCTCCACCAGCTCCATCAGAGCCTGCTCAACCTCCACAGGCCGTGTTCCAGCAAATGGCCGAATTCTTCAAACAAATGGCTGGGGTAATGCCACCACCACCACCACCTCCACAACCGAAATCACACCTGGAAAGATTGAGAAAATTTGGAGCAGTGGACTTCTTTGGCAAGAGGGAAGATGATTCTGTTGTAGCCGAAAATTGGTTGAACAGAACAGGCAGAGTTTTAAAACAACTCCACTGCACTTCAGAGCAAAACCTAGAAGCTGTCATATCTCTGTTGCAAGATGATGCATATGAATGGTGGGATACGGTGTCCAGTGAAGTACAGCCAGAAGTAATAACTTGGGACTTCTTCCTCTCCGAATTTAAGAAGAAATATGTGGGTAGTGTATACCTAGAAGAGAGAAGAAGGGAATTCATTAACCTGAGGCAGAGACAGTTGACAGTGGCCGAGTATGAAAAGGAATTTGTCAGATTGAGCCGCTACGGAAGGGAGATAGTCCCTAATGAAGCTGAAAGGTGTAAGAGATTTGAAGAGGGATTAAATGACAATATAAAGATCATGATCACTGCTTTGGGAATCACAGACTTCACCAAGTTAGTGGAAGCTGCAATAAAAGTTGAAAAAGTAAGAATAAGTGAGCAGACCAGAAGACAGAGACAATAGAAGAGGGGCCCGGGTCAGTCTAGTTCATCTCCTGCACCTGGGAAGAAGTTCAAAGGTCCACCTGCATAGAGTTCAGGTCAACCACAAGGTCAGGGTTAGTCTTAGGGGCCCAGGCCACAGTTTACCCCTAGGAGAGGTCAGTCCACACCATCAGTGGGCAGCTCTCCAGGGATGGGGTTTAGGAGACCAGCCCCAACATCTTCTGCATGTCCACATTGTCTGAAATGGCATAAGGGGGAGTGTTGGAGAGTGACTGGTGCCTGCTTAAGGTGTGGGTCGTGAGCATCGGTGAGGAACGTCCACGTAGAACTACTACAATCGCTACAACACAAGCGCAGACACGCTCTGCACCACAAAGGGGTAGGAAATCTGGCAAATCTGAGGCAGTGGGACCATCACAGAGGCCTACATCTGAGCCAGCAGAGAGGCCTGAGGGCAGACCACCTGCCAGAGCCTATGCCATGAGAGCTCAGGAGGAGCAAGATGCCCCGGATGTCATCAGGGGTACGTTCTCCCTCTACAATACATCTGTGCATGCATTGGTGGATCCAGGATCCACTCATTCATACATCTGCATCAACCTACCCGTAGAAAGGGGGATACTAGTAGGGGAGAGTGACCAAGACATTCTAGTCACTAATCCATTGGGCCACAGTGTAGTGGTGAACAAAGTGTATAAGGGTTGCCCGTTAAGGATTCAGGGGTATGAATTCTTGGCTGACTTGATTGAGTTGCCTTTCCATGAGTTTGACGTGATTTTGGGAATGGACTAGTTGTCACAACATCAGGCAATGGTTAATTGTAAACTGAAGAGGATTTCTTTGAAAACTCCTAAAGGCAATGAGATTTCAGTCATGGGGGAAAGGACAGATTTCTTGTCCAATGTCATCTCAGCCACAGTTGCAAGAAAACTGATGAGAAAAGGCTGTGAAGCCTACCTAGCACATGTGGTGGATACTAGGCAGGCTAAGCCAGATCTGTGTGACATACCCACAGTAAAAGACTTCCCAGATGTGTTCCCTGAAGAATTGCCTGGTTTGCCACCAGAAAGGAAAGTTAAATTCGCTATTGAGATATTGCCGGGTACAGCACCAATCTCTATTGCTCCTTATAGGATGGCACCCACATAATTGAAGGAACCGAAATCCGATTCTGAGGAGTTCTTTGGATAAGGGGTTCATACGCCCCAGTGTGTCACCATGGGGAGCTCCAGTGCTGTTTGTGAAAAAGAAGGATGGGACTTTGAGGTTATGCATCGATTACCGGAAGTTGAATAAAGTGACAGTGAAGAATAAATATCCGTTACCTAAAATTGATGATCTGTTTGATCAGTTGAAGGGAGCAGGAGTATTTTCTAAGATTGATCTCAGATTAGGGTATCATCAGTTGAGGGTGAGGGATGTAGATGTGCCAAAGACTGCATTCAGGACCCGGTACGGGCATTATGAGTTTCTGGTGATGCCCTTTGGCCTAACAAATGCACCAGCGGCATTCATGGACCTTATGAACCGTATCTTCCATCCATACCTAGATCGGTTCATAGTGGTCTTTATTGATGATATTTTGGTGTATTCCAAGACCAGGGAAGAACATGATGAGCATTTGAGAATTGTTTTGCAAACCCTGAGAGAAAAAGAGTTGTATGCTAAGTTGTCCAAGTGTAACTTCTGGTTGAATGAGATTGCATTCCTTGGACACATAGTGTCAACTGATGGGATTAGGGTGGATCCCATGAAAATAGAAGCAATGATGGAATGGAAGCCTCCCAGGAATACAACTGAGGTCAGAAGTTTCTTGGGGCTAGCTGGGTATTACAGAAGATTTGTGAAGGGATTTTCCTTAATAGCTGCTCCAATGACCAAGTTGTTACACAAGAATGTTAGATTTGACTGGAATGACAAGTGTCAGACCAGTTTTGAGAAGTTGAAGGCTATGTTGACAGAGGCACCAGTGTTAACATAGCCAGTGTCAGGAAAGGACTTTGTGGTCTACAGTGATGCCTCTCACAATGGGTTAGGGTGTGTATTGATGCAAGAGGGGAAGGTGGTCGCTTATGCTTCCAGACAGCTAAGGCCACATGAACAGAATTACCCTACCCATGATCTAGAGCTTGCAGCAATTATCTTCGCACTGAAGATATGGAGGCATTACTTGTATGGTGAAAAGTGCTATTTTTACACAAACCACAAAAGCCTGAAATACTTGCCAACCCAGAAGGAGCTCAACCTTAGACAGAGACGATGGATTGAGTTCCTGAAGGACTATGATTGTGTAATTGACTACCATCCTGGGAAGGCAAATGTAGTTACTAATGCTTTGAGCAGAAAATCCATCACAACTTTGGGATCATTGAATGCCCGTCTATCTTTGGTTCGAGATGGAGCTATTTTGGCTAAGTTGCAAGTGAGGCCAAACCTGTTACAGCAGATTTTAGATGGGCAGAAGGTAGATGAGAAGCTAAAGGCTATTATGAGCAAAATCTCAGAGGGAAAAGCAACTGACTATGAGGTGAAAGCAGATGGGTGTCTGTACTACAAAGGAAGAGTATGTGTACGGATAATGGGGAATTAAAAGCGATTACGAAAGAGGCACATGCCAGTGTTTATGCTATGCACCCAGGAAGTACAAAGATGTATCATGATCTGAAGCTTCAGTATTGGTGGCCTGGTATGAAGAAGGACATAGCTGACTATATGACTAAATGCTTGACATGTCAGCAAGTCAAGACAGAACATCAAGTTCCATCAGGTTTGCTATAGTCTATACGCATACCTGAATGGAAATGGGATCGGGTGACCATGGATTTTGTGAGTGGTCTACCTCTCACCCAGAAGAAACATGACGCAGTATGGGTGATAGTAGATAGATTGATGAAGTCAGCACACTTTCTGCCAGTTAGGATTGACTACTCACTGGAGAAGTTAGCAGAATTGTATATCAGTGAGATAGTTAGACTGCATGGAATTCCACTTTCCATCATATCTGATCGAGACCCAAGGTTTACATCGAGATTTTGGAAGAAGTTGCATGAATCCTTGGGTACACAACTCCATTTCAGCACAGCTTTCCATCCTCAGACGGATGGGTAATCAGAAAGAGTAATCCAGGTAAACAATTGAACCAATTGAATTAATACAAATATTGAACAAAAATGATAATAATAACATGAAATATATTTCAGGTCCTTGAGGATATGCTGAGGAGTTGTGTCATTGAGTTTGAGGGAAGTTGGGATAGATACCTCCCACTGGCAGAATTTGCATACAACAATAGCTACCAAGCTAGTATCCAAATGGCCCCGTATGAAGCATTGTATGGGAGAAAATGTAGAACTCCAGTGTGCTGGACTGAATTGGGCAAAGACAAACTAGTAGGACCAGACCTGGTGAAACAGACTGAGGAGAAGGTAAAATTAATCAAAGCCAATCTGAAGGTTGCCTCAGACAGATAAAAATCCTATGCCGACTTGAAAAGAAAAGAAATAGAATATGCGGTTGGCGATAAAGTGTTCCTCAATGTGTCACCGTGGAAGAAGGTATTAAGGTTTGGAAGAAAAGGTAAGTTAAGCCCTAGGTTCATTGGCCCATATGAAGTCATTGAACGTGTGGGTCCAGTGGCCTATAGGCTAGCTTTACCACTAGAGCTGGACAAGATCCACAATGTGTTCCACATATCTATGCTAAGAAGATACCGCTCAGATCCTTCACATGTCATCTCCAGGGAAGAAATTGAAGTACAACCGGATTTGACATATGAAGAAGAACCCATACGGATCCTGGCTCGGGAAGTAAAAGAGTTGAGGAATAAGCAGATTCCACTGGTGAAAGTGCTTTGGAGGCACCACAACACCGAAGAGGCAACTTGGGAAAGTGAAGAGACGATGAGGCAACAGTTCCCTCAACTGTTTGCATCAGGTAAATTTTGAAGACGAAATTTAAATTAGAGGGGAAGAGTTGTAACACCTTCCCTGTAGCAATTCTGTACATTCTACTATTCCGGTGACCAGTGTCGGACTGGATAGCTAAAACATTCGGAAAAATATTTAAACTAAAGTGAGGAACCATAATTAACTCAAATATTAATAAGAAAAATTTAGGAAAAATTTTAGAAATAAAATACAACCAAGTTAAATGAGCCGGTGCCCTAGCGATGGGTAACCTAGTGAGAAGTTGCGGCTCTCGCAACTAGGAGCCCTAGACCCGGGGAAAAATTCATAAAAAAATTTTTGGGACTTCAAAGAAGGGTCATTGAGGTTTCTATGGCATTAGAATGCCAAGAAAATACTTAGGAAAATTTTTCAATCGGTACAGACAATTTTGGTCTGTTAAGCCAAATGGAGGGCATTTTGGTCATTTCGCCTTCAGAGGTAATTTTTGGCTGACTTGTCTAGTTAAGTAAATAGTTATTATGACATAAAATGTAAATAAACATTACTAAAAATTAAATTGAAAATGAGTAGAGATGAAAAGAAAAGAAAATGAAAGAAAATACCTAATAATGACATCATATGATGTCATTAAAAACCTATCCACCAATCACAATTTGTTAAACTCATTAAAAGAGATAAAAGAGACCAAAAAATTGAAAAACCAATCTGCATCTTCAACCTTTGGGCAGCCAAAACGTTGAGAGAGAGAGAGAGAAGAGGTTCCACCATTAAAGCTCCCTTAAGCTTCATTTCCCACTTCAATTCACCTTAAAAACTTATCCTCCCTTCACTAAAAATTTCCCTTACCACTAGAGCAAGACTTGGGCAGCCATTAGAAGAAGAGAAAGTGGAAGAAAGTGAGGTGTAAACAAGCTTAGAAAATCACCAAAGAGGTTAGTGCCATATTCATTGCTTTTACATCTTTCTAATCATGAATTTGAACTAAGTTAAGTTGAAAATTTGATAAAAATTGAATTAATGAGGCATGGTTATGTTCCATGAAATTTTGGCAGCCTTGACATGAGTTAGAGTTAGGAGAATTCTTTGGTTTAAAGTGACATATTAGCTGCCCCTCTTATAAATTATATGATTAGTATAGCAAATTAGGAGTAAGATGCATGAATTGGAGGCTTGGTCAATTAGGGTTAGGGTTTTGAAATTTAATTTTAGTGGTGGATGAAAATAGACATAAACTAAATTTTTAATGGTCAATTACTAACCATTTGGTTATTGGTAAACAAGAAATGAAGTGTGTTTAGTGATGGGATTTAGGTTTAGTGTGGCTGCCCTAGGTGACCTACAGAATTGGACATGAGTCCAGCAGGTTTGGGCAGCCATAACTTGAATTGTAGAGGTTCAATTGGTGTTTGGCCAATTGGACATGAAACTAGACACATAATGGCACAACTTTGGTGAAGAAACCATGCCCATAAGACCAAACCAAGTGGACCAAAAACTTGCCCCAATCCGGGTGTCCTGCAACCTGTTTCTGCAGAATGACCAAATGAACAGTAATTGTTCATTTGGCCATAACTCAGTGTAGAATGGCCCAATTGACCTGAAATTTTACCAGCAACAAGCTAAGATATAGACCAACAAATTTCATGAAGAAATCCACCCTAAATTATGACCAAAACCTATCCAACAAGGCAGTTGCAGTTACTGTTCATTGCACTGTAGATATGGTCAGTCCAGAAAAATTCCAATCCGGCCAGTTGTGGTTTTTGGACCATAACTTGATCTACAAAACTCGAAATGGAGTGATTCAAAAAAATAAATTCAACAAGACAAAATAAGGAACAACTTTCATGTTTATCAATTTTCCAAATTCCCACTGCAATAGTAACTAATGGAACAGTAAAAATAAGGTATCAAAACTGAAAATTCTGCCCCCTTAACTTTAAACTTAGAAATGGTATTGGCAACCAATACCAACAAATTTTGAATGCAAAATGTGGTATGCTGGGAGTATTAAAACCAATGTACCTATTGTCTATGCAAAAGTCAACATTTTTGTTGACTAATGAAGGGAATAGTAACACCAAATCTTGAAATTCAAAAATTGTAAAACTCAAAAGTGTCGAATGCCCTAATATACCTAACAAGATTGGTTTGGATAGCTTGGCATGCCAATAGGGTTCAGTTAGCAGTACTGCAAATGGCATTATGTCATTCTGTGATTTCATGGCTTTTAGCCATTCTGATCTTGTGTTGAGATTTGGCCTTGCGCCTGATGTTATTACTGACTTATTACATTACTGCCTGGGAGATACATATGTGACCGATGGTGTGACGGCCCGAGGTACTTGATATCCAGTGCCAGTTTACCCGTTTATCCAATCCAGTCGTCCAGTATAGGTTACTTGGGCAACCAAAAATGAAAGTGGATAAATTTAATGAAATAATGAATATAACAAATATAAAATAAGTAAATCTACAAATACTCAATGAAAATTTATTTGCAATGAGATATCAATACATTCACTACATATTTATTTTTTGTTATTTATTTTTTTATTTTATTATTTGCACCACTAAGCATTATTGCTTAGCGCGTTGCTTTTGCCACGCGTAGGTTTTGGAGATACTGACCGAGAGCTTAGTAGACCATAGACTGGGTGAGACCTCCTGCAGCTCTGCATAGTGTCCGTGTCACCTCACCATCTTCAGTGCATTGGTAGGACACTAGGTTTCATTTTGGTATTTTGTAACTAACTTTTATTTTCTCATATGTAATTGAAACTTATGTAATGTATTTTGGTATTAATGTATATAGTGGAAATTGTATTTGTGAATGAACAAGTGAACATTTATTTATGACTTTTACATGATTATCATGTGAGATGAATGATTAAGAAATGGAAATGTTGTTGAAAAACATATTGAGATTTTGTTGATGAAATGGAGTTTGGGATCGATTGGAAATAATTATTAGAAGTGTTTTTCACAGGTTCCGAAGAACTGTTTTCTCCATTTTTAGCCGGTACTCTGCCGGATTTTCTATAAAATTTTCGGAACCTCAAATAAATTATAATTTCAATAAATGACTTAAATGAATTTCACAAGTTATATTTAAAACTATGATAAAAATTAATTAAGGAAGAATAAAAATGATTAAGACAAAATAGAGTGTTCCGGTACACCGTGTGACATATCTTACTCGGATATACTGTAGACGGATAAGGGGTATCACATGATTGGTCATTGGGGTTTTAATGACATCGTAATGATGTCAAAATTCCCATTAAATCCATTTTCTTTCCTTTTTCTTTTCTACTCATTTTCAATTTAATTTTTAGCAATATTTATTCATATTTTATTTCATAATAATTATTTACTTAACTGGACAAGTCGGCCAAAAATCATCTCTAAAGACGAAATGATCAAATTGCCCTCCGTTTGGCATATTGAGCCAAAATCGTCTGTACCGATTGAAAAATTTTTCTAAGCATTTTCTTGGCATTCTAATATCATAAGAACCTCAATGACCCTTCTCTGGAGTTTCAAAAATTATTTTATGAATTTTTCCTTGGGTCTAGGGCTCCTAATTGCAAGAACCACAACTTCCTATTGGGTTACCCATCGCTAGGGCACCGGCTCATTTAACTTGATTGTATTTTATTTTTAAAATTTTTCCTAAATTTTTATTATTAATATTTGAGTTAATTATGGTTTCTCACTTTAGTTTAAATATTTTTCCAGACGTTTTAGCTGTCCGGTCCAACACTGGTCACCAAAACAATAGAATGTACGGAGTTGCTATAGGGAGGGTGTTACATCTCAACAACAACAAACTGAATTGATTAAACAGTTGACTTCCAGAATGGACCAACTTGCTACCCATAACAAGATGCTAGAGAATCAAATCACTCAGCAAGCAAGTTCTTCAAGTAAGGTTGTTGGCAAACTGCCCAGTCAACCAGAAATGAACCCAAGGGAGCATTGCAAGGCAGTTGCACTAAGGAGTGGGAGAACTCTAGTGCAACCAGAGGTAAAATCAACAGAGGAAACCATAGAAAAATCTAAAGACCAAGCAGAGACAAAGGAGGAAGAAGCTAAGAAAGATCAGGAAGAGGAAGCAAGGAAGACAAAGAAATTACCAGAACCATACCAGCCTCCCCTACCTTTTCCTCAGAGATTTCAGAAAGCCAAACTGGACAAGCAATTCGGGAAGTTTTTGGAAGTTTTACAGAAACTTTACATTAACATCCCCTTCACTAAAGCACTTTCTCAGATGCCATCTTATGCCAAATTTCTTAAGGAAATTCTGTCAAACAAAAGGAAGCTAGAAGACTATGGAACAGTAGCTCTAACAGAGGAATGCAGTTCCATTCTACAAAACAAACTACCTCCAAAGTTAAAGGATCCGGGAAGCTTCTCTATACCCTGTATCATTGGTAATAAGAAAATAGAAAAGGCCCTCTGTGATCTTAGGGCAACCGTCAGTCTAATGCCTCTATCAATATGCAAAAAGCTAGAGATCGGGGAACTGAAACCCACAATAATCTCATTGCAATTAGCTGATTGATCCATTAAATATCCTATAAGAATACTTGAGAACATCCCTATCAAAGTGGGCAAATTCTTCATTCGAGTGGACTTTGTTATCCTTGAGATGGAAGAAGATGTCCAAATTCCTATCATCTTGGGAAGACCATTCTTGGTAACCGCTGGAGCCATCATAGTCATAAAAAATGGATGATTAACCCTCAAGGTAGGAGAAGAAGAAGTGGAGTTCAACTTGTTCGACACAAATTTGAACCTGATGAATGCTTCAAGGTTGATATAATTGACGAACAAGTTAAAGGAGAATTTCATAAGACACATCCTAAAGAGCCTCTTGAAGCATGTATTGTGCGCAGCCACACAGTGGATGATGAAAATACAGAAATAGCAGCATGTGCACAACAGTTGGCAGCTCCTCCACCCCTACCCTTAGCTAAGGCTTCCGAGATGGAGGATTTGAAGGAGGAATAAACCGAAGGTAAGCTCCAGGAAAATGCCAAATAGGTAGAGCTTAAACCTCTCCCGTCTTCGCTAAGGTATGCATTTCTGGACTCAAATTCTAAACATCCTGTTATAATCAATGCTAGCCTATCTAAGTTAGAAGAGGAAAAATTGTTAAGAGAAATTAGGATCCATAGCAAAGCATTAGGGCATAAAATAGAAGACCTGAATGGAATCAACCCTTCGATTTGGATGCATAGGATACCCATGGAAGAAAACAGTAAACCCATAATCGAACACCAAAGAAGACTTAACCCAAACATGAAAGAGGTAGTCAAGAAAGAAATTTTAAAACTTCTAGATGCAGGTATCATATACCCAATCTCTGATAGTAAATGGGTTAGTCCAGTACATGTAGTTCCTAAGAAAGGTGGGACAACTGTTATCCAAAATGCAAGCAATGAACTAATCCCTACTAGAGTAGTCACTGGTTGGTGAATGTGCATAGATTATAGAAAATTGAACAGTGCCACCAAAAAGGACCATTTCCCTCTCCCCTTCATTGACCAAATGTTAGAAAGATTAGTGAAACACTCTTATTTCTATTACTTAGATGGGTATTCAGGATTCTTTCAAATTCCTATTCACCCAGCAGACTAAGAAAAGACAACATTCACTTGTCCCTATGGAACATTTGCATATAGGAGAATGCCTTTTGGTCTTTGTAATGCCCTTGCTACCTTTCAAAGATGCATATGGCTATCTTTTCTTATTATATTGAAGATATCATGAAAGTTTTTATGGATGATTTTTCTGTCTATGGAACTACTTTTGATGATTGCCTAGCTAATTTATCTATGGTGTTGCAAAGATGTAAAGAATCAAACCTAGTCCTAAATTGGGAAAAATGCCATTTCATGGTAAGGGAAGGTATAGTTCTGGGACATTTGATATTAGAAAGAGGAATTGAAGTAGATAAGGAAAAAATTGAGATCATTGAAAACATGCCACCACCAACATCAGTTAAGGGAGTGCGAAGCTTTTTGTGACATGCAGGATCCTACAGAAGATTTGTCAAGGACTTTTCCAAAATAGTAAGCCACTTACTAACTTGTTAAGTCAAGATGTTCCCTTTGATTTTGATGAAAATTGCCTTGTTTCCTTTAACAGGATAAAAGAGGCCCTGATATCAGCACCAATAATGTAGTCGTCAAATTGAAAGCTACCATTCGAGGTGATGTGCGACGCGAGTGACTTTGCAGTTGGAGCAGTGCTCGGGCAAAGAAAGGATAAAAAGCTCCATGCTATTTATTATGCTATCAAGATATTAGATGATGCGCAAATCAATTATGCTACCACAGAGAATGAATTCCTAGCAGTGGTATTTGCAATGGACAAGTCCAGATCTTACCTCATCGGGTCAAAAGTCATTGTATTCACAGATCATGCTGCAATCCGGTACCTTATGAACAAAAAGGAAGTAAAACCAAGACTGATTCGATGGATTCTACTCTTGCAAGAATTTGACCTTGAAATAAAGGACGAAAAGGGATCTGAAAATGTAGTAGCTGACCATCTTTCTAGACTAAAATTAGAGTACATGGAAGATTTCGAAGATTTGCTAATTAGCGATTCATTTCCTGATGAGCAATTACTTGCATTCTCCAAAGCTCCATGGTACGCTGACTTTGTTAATTTTCTTGTATGCAGGGTACTACCTCCAAACATGACTTATCAACAAAGGAAGAAATTCCTACATGATGTGAGATATTACTTATCGGAGGAACCACTACTATACAAGAGATGTAATAATGGGCTGATAAGAAGGTGCATTCTAGAGGAAGATATGGAAAGTATCATTTATCACTGCCATTCATCACTATAAGGAGGACATTTTGGCACTTCAAAGACCGCAGCCAAGATTTTACAAGCAGAATTTTACTAGCCACATTTGTTTAGGGACGTAAGATCCTTTATGCTAGGTTGTGATCAATGTCAAAGAATAGGTAACAGTTCAAGAAAGAATGAAATGCCACTGCATGGTATACTTGAGATAGAATTGTTTGATGTATGGGGAATAGACTTCATGGGCCCATTCCCCTCTTTCCGTGGAAACAAGTATATTCTGGTTGGAGTTGATTATGTGTCAAAATGGGTAGAAGCTATTGCAACACCAACAAACGATGCTAGAGTGGTCACTAAGTTCCTTAAGAAGAACATCTTCACAAGATTTGGCACACCATGAGCGATAATCAGTGATGGAGGAAGCCACTTCTGCAACCAACAATTTGAAACACTACTGAAAAAGTATGGAGTGACTCATAAGGTGGCCACACCTTATCATCCTCAAACCAGCGATCAAGTAGAAATATCAAACAGGGAACTGAAGCAGATTCTAGAGAAAACTGTAAATAGATCTAGGAAGGACTGGTGCATGAAGCTAGATGATGCACTATGGGCATACCGCAATGCATATAAAACCCTAATTGGCACAACACTCTTCCGACTGGTTTATGGAAAATCATGCCATCTCCCTGTTGAACTTGAGCATAAAGCCTACTGGGCAATTCAGGTACTAAACTTTAACCTCAAAGCTGCTAGTGAAAAAAGGCTCTTACAACTGAATGAGTTGGAAGAAATGCGATAAGATGCATACGAAAATGCCAAAATCTTTAAGGATAAAACCAAAAGATGGCATGATAGGCGCATAGCGAGGAAAGAGATAAAAGAAGGAGATCTTGTCCTCTTATTCAACTCTAGATTGAAACTCTTTCTAGGGAAGCTAAAATCAAGATGGTCTGGACCTTTAAAGGTTACCCAAGTCTTCCCACATGGAGCAGTAGAGGTATGGAGCAAAACTTCAGGCGCATTCAAGGTCAATGGGCAAAGGCTGAAGCCTTACTTCAGGGAGAACCCATAGAAACGGGAGTAAACTGCACTCTCAATCCTCTTACTGACAGACCATAAACAAGCAAAGTCCAGCTAAAGACTATAAACAAGAGCTTTTTGGGAGGCAACCCAAATTTTTCTGAACCTTTCTTCTTTTCTTTTTCTTCACTATTGAACTTTTGTTTCGTACTCATTAGTATTTCATTTTGTAGGATTTTTGAAAAAGGGGATAGAGATCAAGAGAGGAAGGGAATCACCAAGTCAAAACCACAAAAGGGAAAATTGAACAAAACTGGGGAAGTAACTCTATTGTTAATCTTTGCATCCATTTCATGTGTTATGATGATAAAATTTTTCATCTGCCAAAGATTTGAAAAATCAGAAAAGTACATGGGTCGTGTACTGGTAGTACACACCCCTGTAACTTTCTGGAAGTCCATAAATTTCATGCAATCTTGACCCTTCGGGAGATAGAAATTTACACGGGTCCATATCCTAAATTACATGGACCATGTAATGTATCTAGCAGAATAACTGAGAGACAGAAGGTTACACGGGTCTCCTTAAATTTTACTTGGCCGTGTAACATATCCAGTAAAGTAACCCGAGAGACAGGAAGTTACACGGGTCCCATAGCTGATTTACACGGGCCGTGTACTATGATAGATTTCAAAATTTTAAGGCAAAAATTTACACAGCCCTACATGTTGGGACCCATGTAGTGATACATGACCCGTGTATTTCCTCACAAACGCGACTCCTGGGGCGCGAAACGTGCGAAACGAAGAGTCCTAACGGCTCTTTAAATACACCTCTAGCATTAAAACCCTTCATAAACATAAAACCCTTCATCTACTCCCTTCTTAGCCTATAAAAACCTCTCAAATCTCATCTCCCTTTACCAAAATCATACTCTTCTCCTTCCTAAAAACACTCCCATGGCTCCTGTGAAGAGATCTGCAAGGAGGATTGGCTCTTCTTCAAGACAAAGAGGAGAATCCTCACCTTCTCCACCCCGGCCTCCAACCCAATGCCTAAGAACGAGGGTAGCCACTCCCTACCCATCTCAATAAGCCCTTCCTCCACCGCAACCATGGCCACAACCCGCTCCACAACCCGAAATCTCTATTCCTTGGGGATTTCAAGATGATGCCCCTACAAAGCAATGTGCACCCGACTTCATGCCCAAAAAATATCTTCCACCAAATACATAGATTTTTCGCTTTTAGAGCAAATCAGGTTACAAGAAGAAATCAATGCGCTACTTGATAGCATTGGGTGGACAAGGTTTGCCCAACTCCAATTTTTGGCTTACAAAGACACATTGCTGGAATTTTTAGGTAGCTTCAAGGCCAACTTATGGCCCACCGACAGGGAAGACAGGGGCAGAATTGAGTTTCGCCTACTTGGTGTAGACTAGGTAATGAATATGGACAAGTTCAATGCCATCTTCAGCTTTGATAGTACCGGCCACTAAGAAATCCCAAGGAACCGCATGCTGTACAACAACATCAACTTTTGGGATTCCATTGCACCAAACACAGAGCCCTACAACTCTAGCAAATCCAAATCAATGGGCATCACTAGTCCAGCATTTCAATACGTGCATCGGTTCACCGCCTACACCATCATGGGCCGTGGCAATAGCCTTAGCATTGTCAATGCCAGTGAGCTATTTTTCCTATGGTGCATGGTCACCGGGCAGCAGTGTAACACCCCTATTTTCATAGTCTGTTATATTTCACTGTTCCATTGACCGGTGTCGATCCGGACAATTAAGGGGATTAGAACCACACTTAAGAAAACTAGATAAGCCATAAACACAAATAATTAGTAATTGTCAATTAGTTAAGTATAAATAAGAAAAACAGAACATAAGAAGTTAAACGAGCCGAGAGTCACAGCGATGGGTGACCTTCTCGGGAAGGATTTTGAAGTCGATTTAAACTCAAATTTCGAATCGTAAAATGTGACGCTGCGGTCCTTAGGACTATTGCGAACACAGTGGAAAAGAGAAAATCACGAAAAAGAATTATTAAGTCAGTCAAATAATTAGGTCAGGAAGCCGAAAGAAATATTAAATTATTTGCAAATCGGGTTGAACCGGTGAGGGGCAATTTGGTCAATTGACCCGAGAGCTGACTCTTGACCTAACTGTCAAATAAAATCAGCGAAAAGAAAATTTTGGAGTCGGAAATTAAATTAAAGAACTAATAGAAAAAAAAATAAATGAAAAAAAAAGAAAATGGAAAAGTGAAGGGAGATGACATCATGCATGATGCCATAAAGACAATAATTAATAAATTTAATTAAATTGATTTATAGTCTTCCTAAGACATTAAAAAGAAAAGAAAAGAAAAAAAAATTAAAAGTCTTCTTCTTCCACCAAGTTGCCGCCCCACCTCTCCCTTAACACGACCATTACCACACCTCCATGAAAGCTTGCTCCAAGCTTTAAATCTCCCATTAAAACCTACTTTCTTCCCCAATCACTTCATAAAACCTTATTTTCTTCCTTTTAGAAAGAGATTTAGCAAGAAAGAAAGAAGAAAAGAGGAGAAAAATTGAAGATTGAATATCAAAATTGAGGTAAGCTATTTACTTTGGAATTTTGAGTTTAATACATGTGTTTATGATTGAATGAACTTGGAAATAAGCTTAAAATGAAATGAAGACAAGTGTTAGGGGACAAAGTTGAATTTTGGCCAACTAGGGTTTTGATATATGTATGCATAAATTTGGTGGATTTAAAAGTGCATGTGAGCCTAATTGTGTTGAATGATTATGATTAAATGATTTAGTTAAATGCAATGAATTGGTGAACTAGGGTTTTGGATCTAGGGTTTAGAGGTAAAAATTTGGAGAAATGGTGAAATGATGTATTTGATCTAGTTTGAAGTGAGAAATGGTCATTTGTGACCAAATGAAGTGTGTTGGAAGTGTTGGAGTTAAGGTTAAATTCGGATTCAATGTGGTCATGCTGCTTCAATGTGGTCATGCTGCTCACTTTGAGGGACCAAAAATGAAAATTTACAAGTCCAATTGGTATGAGACCAATTAAAATGAAAATAGACACTAAATGACATAATTTTCATTTAGGAAGCATGCCCAAAAAGTGATCAAAACCTAGTGAACAAATTGACCAAACTTAGAAAATCTCAGTTTGCCCTGTACAAACTGACCAAATGAACAATGTTTGTTTATTTGGCCATAACTTGAGATAGGCAGGTATAAATGACCTGAAATTTTACCAGTGGACAGTTGAGGTATAGACCTAAAACTTTCATGAAGAACACAAACCCAAATTTTGCCATTAACTAAGTCATTTGGCCACCCTAAGTTGGTGACCTAAAGCTGCCAGAACCAAAATTGCCCAGAAAATCTGGGTTAAGTCCAATCCGGCAGCCATGGTTCAAATGGCTATAACTTGAGCGACAAAACTCTAATTGGAGTGATTCAAAAAGGAGAATAAACTTAAGACAATAGGGAACATTTTCTATGAAGAAAGTTTTGCCAAATTCCAACAGTAAAATGGCCAATGGAATAGTGCAACCTTAGACACTAAAACTGAAAATTTATCAAATTTCACTAAAAGACTTAGAATTTGAGTAAACCACCAAAACCAACAAATTTAGTGACCAAAATGTGGTATGTGGGTGAAGTTGGAGTTCCCATACCTATTAAGCCTTAGAAAGCCAATAAATTGACTTGAATAGTGTAGTGAATAATAATCCCGAAACACAAAAATTAAAGAACGTCAAGTTTAGTACATTAGAGCTAGGTAAAAGTGAATTTAAATTTATTCTTGGATTTATGCTAAGTTATGATACTAAAACACTTTGAAACTATGTGTTTCAGTGGAAAAGAATACCAAGAAGGAACCGAAGGAATCGAGTCAAGGCCAAGAGGCGACTCGTTTAAGGTTTGTGCACAACTAACTTTTTTGTTATATTTTTACTTCTAAATTAATTTGAATAAGTTTATTTTATAATTTATAAATTTTGATGTGTTGAGAATTATAATTTGTTGAATGAAATTATATAAATTAAATGTAAATTTTCTTATGCATTTAAGGATTTATTGCATGGTTTTGAGAATCGTAAATTTTAAATTTGATGCGTTGCCAACCTTGAGCATGAATTTGTGATGATTAAATATGTTGATAATTTGTAAAAACTTTGTAAATAGAAAATTGTTTTGAATATGATTTGAAACCACAGTTGACATGGCAAAATTTATTGTGAATTCTCATTAGCTTGTCTAGTGAGATATCTCCTCCACTAGATGGGGCGAGTTACTTCCTCTCTGGCTTGCCAGTTGGGGAAGAATTTGAATGAGTACTCATATATACTAGCTAGTCTTTGTTTCTTCCTTTTAGCCTCGGTTATTTGGGAGAGTTTGAAATGTCGTGGTGTACAACACGGCATCTATTTGAATTTTGGGTCATGGGATCAACTGTGTGAATTATTGGCAACGCCCTTTAAATTATGCATAATTTGATAAATTGTGATTAAAATAAATAATTTGTTAATGATTCAAAATATTTTTGTATTGTTTCAGAATTTAAAAGAAATGAAATAAATAGTTATTAATTGATCAAAATGTTATTCAAATGAATAATTTGCATGAATGAAAATAATGATTTTTGTATGTCATGGATTTTGAAGAATTTAGAAATTTTAAATTTTTATTCATTATGAATTGTTAAGAATAATTTGTATTAAGTTTTAAATTATTAGTTTGTGCACCACTGAGTTCACCACTAAGCGATAGCTTTGTATGCTGTCACAGGTGAAAGAAAATATAGAGCAACTGAGCGAGGTTACTGAAAGACACGATGAGATTATCCTCAGGTATATCATAGGTATACCCTTGTACATTAACTTTTGATGTAATTCTGTAATCATATGTATGAAATTTACTTTGAGCAGTCGTACCAACTCTTTTGTAATATATATATATTTAGATTGTAATCAAATACAAATTGTTGTAATATTATCTTGAGATTTTATGTATTTATAAAGTTTGTACTACTAAATTTTTAATACTCCCATGAATGTAAATATTCATTTTGTTATCTTAATGAGATATTTCAATATTTGATTTAATTTAAACTGTGTATTGAATTGCTTGTGTTGATTTGTGAAATGAGGATGGTTTGAATTTTGAGACTTGAGAAATTGGTTGAGATTGATTGTGAAATTTGAAGAAGTTGTTGAGAAAAAATATTGGGAGTGTCTTTATTTTTAGGTTTTGAAGAACTATTCTCTTAAAATACAGACAGCACTCTACCAAAATTTTTGTAAAAATTGCAGAGATTTTTAAATATCTAAAAATTTGATTTATGTTTAGACTTTAAATAAAGGTTTTTAATATCTGAGAAAATTTTACCCACTAATTTAAAAATGAACGAAAATTGTTTTAAAATCCCTTGTAGTATATTTAATGGGTTACAGGTAGGCGAAGTAAGGTAATTCATTAGGTGTACTATGGGAGCATGTTACATCATACGAGGAGTAGGGTGTGACAGGTGATGCAGCACTGGCTTTTTCTTATGCAACCATCTCCGACGCCTTTGCCATCAGCCTATCGGGCACATAGTGCTTGAAGGACTTGCCACCACCATTGCCCTCCACTTCGGCTTTGTTCCAGGACATCAGAGACTGTGCTTTGTTACTGGAACATCGAGAATTGATCAAACTATCTGCATATCCATGGGGATATGTAAGAAGGTGGGCAACAAATGCTACTTGGTGGATGCCGAAGGAAACACCATCCCTTGGAGAGACGAGGCAAGGGAGGGACCCGATGAGACTTCACAGCCTCAAGAAGAAGGGCAAGGGCGAATGTTCGAAGAGTCCCCTGTCCGAGTGCCTCCATACACACCACCACCGACAGACCCGGTCCTTGCATACCTGTAGCACATGGAGACCACAATATACGACAGGATGAGAGCTACCGAGAATAGCCTCTAGGAAGCACACAACAAGCTGGACATTCTAATGGACAAACTAGATGAGGAGGATGAAGAGGATGAGGAGGAAGAGGAGCAAGGATTACCAGCACCACCATCATCATCATTAGAGGCCTTTTAAAGATAGGACTATAGGATAGGATCTTTATTGTAATATCTTATATGCCCTAGTCCTAACTTGCAACCATAGGTCTCTTTTATTTGTTTTATGTTCAAAAATTTTCCATGCTTATTAAATATTATGCTTCCTTAAAATTTTTACACGCTTGATCTGATCTTGCACATTATATTGACATTGAGGACAATGTCTGGTTTGAGTTTTGGGGGGATACATTTGCACTTGCATATCATTACATGCACATCATTGCATTGTTTAAATTCAGCTACATTATTCTTGTGTATCAAAATTTTCAAGAATTTTTGAAAATTTTTGGATTGTAAATTGTGAAACTTAGCACTATAACCAAATTTTTTGTAAGCTAATAATTAGACTCCACAGGATAGAGGAATGAACATATCTAGATGGGCAAAAACGGATTCTAACATGTTTGTGAATAAGCTAATCTCTTTTATGGAACTAGAATAGCTAAACCTCTTCATGTCACACCCTACCCCTCTGTAAGGCATAACATGATCCCGTAGTATACCTAATGAATTACCAACTTCGTCTACTGATAACCCATTAAATACACTACAAGGGATTTTAAAACTTTTCTTACTTCTTTTTACAGTGGTGAGCACTATTTACAGGTGTTAAAAACCTTTTTAAACTGAAGTGAAATAGTTAACACATTTGGACTATTAGTAATTTCTGTAAAAATTTTGGCAGAGTGTCCTCTGTATTTTGAATAAAACAGTTCTTCAGAAAACCTGTAAAAAAACACTTCAATATTTTTCTCAATCTCAACTCCAACAGTTAAACACCACAATATATTTCACAACTCAATTCTATAATAATTTTTCAAAGACTGAGATAAAAGAAATATAATACAAATTTTACAAGTCAAAATAACTCATAATTTACTTTACAACTTCAATGTACAATTTTAATTTACAACTGCTCAAAACCAAGAACAATATATACATACAGTGAACATACATTACAGTACAAAATGCAAAATGTGGTATACTCAATATACCCGATGATCTCTCGCTGAATGCACTAGCAGCCTAGTCTGCTGCCCTGTCCATCTGTCTACCTGCAACAGCAATGGAAAGCTATCGCTGAGACGATGTCTCAGTGGTGCACAACATTAACCAAATACAACTTTAAATCACAGTTCATAAATCATATAAATGATGGATACGTAAAACCATAGTTAAATTCAAGACAATGAATGTCATAAGGAATTTAACACAATATCACAATAAATCTCAGTAATCAAAACGTAGTTAAATTCAAAAGACTGAATGTCAATAAGAATTTAAACTCCATTTCACAAATTATCAAAGCTCATAATAACACAATTTAGTCAAATAATTTACGAACACAGTGTTACCAATTCATACACATCTTAAGCCATGACACAAAATTTCCGATCAATGCCTCATTGTATTCCACGGCAAAGCAATCACAACCCCCCCTAATCGAAATCAATGAGGAAGGGAGCTAGCTATATAATGAGTACTCATCCGATCACCTCAACTGGTAAACCAGAGAGGGAGAAAAATAAATGATCACGACTCCATAAATGGAGAAGGAAAATAAACGATCACAACCCCATAAATGGAGAAGGAATGATATGATACTGTCATGCTAAGTGTGAACACAAAATCAATTCCAAACATTTTATTCAAATGATTCGTGAGAATCCAATAAATTTCTAAAGTCATAAATTCATTCACAAAATGGCAACACAATTCATAATTAACTTCAAATTTTCACAAATCACACTAAATCAAATTTTCCACAGTTTCAAACTATTCACAATGCTTCTCAAGCAATAAGTATCCATTCAAACACATTTCCATAATTGAAAACAATAATATATAAATAGTCATAA
Source organism: Hevea brasiliensis (assembly GCF_030052815.1). NCBI lineage: Eukaryota > Viridiplantae > Streptophyta > Magnoliopsida > Malpighiales > Euphorbiaceae > Hevea > Hevea brasiliensis. The sequence goes on along the minus strand of NC_079504.1, from coordinate 57,580,148 downwards.
TTTATTTCAATTGAAAAATTGAAAAGAAATAACTGTTGTGCACAAACCTCTGATAACTGTCTCCTGACCTTGACTCAGTGTCTCCTTCCCTTTCCCTGAGTCTTTGCTAGCTGAGAAACATAATTTGAAGTGTTTCAATACTCAATTAAATGTCTCTAACGATAATGCTTGATAATTAATTCACTGAATGCTATTATTTGCTTAATCAACCCGATATGTCAACCCTCGATGCATTCTAGGTAATTTAGGTTTCAATGTTACTAATATGTCATATTCAATAGTCTTTAGAGTTGGTACATATTACCCAATTCATTTCCATGTATAGTGCACTTTAGTGCAATTTGCTGGATTTCGGGATACTAGTTTGACCTAGTCGGACGACCTAGTTTCTTCAGTTGTCGGGTTTCGGTCTAAACTACAAACTTGTAGATCTATGTCTTATGGAATGCGGGGCAAAATTTCAGGTCATTCTGAGTTATGTAGACCAAGTTATGGTTATTTTACTATTGCTGGTCAAATTGTATCAAAATTGGTCACTTTAAGACATTTTAGGTCAATTTTGGTTCGGCCAGTTTTTGGACCCGAAATTGTGCAAGCTTTTTTATTTGCTTATGGTCATTTCTGGGCTTTGGTGTCTTCATAAGACTTGTAGATATGGGTCTTAAATATTCATGGTCAAAATTTCAGGTCAATTGGACCTGTTTTGAGTGAGTTATGGCCTAAACACTAACTACTACCCAAATAGTCAGTTTTCAGGCCTCAATTGCTCTAATCCGGATTTGGTCATTTTTCAAGCTACCTTGCAAGCAGAATTTTGGCAAGCTTCCTTCATGAAAGTTGGCACATTTTGTGCCTAGTTTCACCTCCAATTGGTCTCATACCAATTGGAGCCACACACTTAAGGTTCTAGGTCCAAAACCCAAACTGCCTTATTGCATTTTGTTCATACTCATCAAAGATCACCTTTATCACTTACCAAATTCAACATTCATGCCCATTCTGGTTTGTACCATAACCTAAACACAATTCACAACATATTGTTGGTCATTTTGGTAGCTTACAATCACACCTAATGTGCACCATATAGTACAGAATTTTTCAAACCCAAATTACACACAATTTAACTCCATAACCAAGCTCATTCACATGTCCAACCTCACACCATCATACATATACCCAAGCTGCCATAACAACTATCATAATTCAACATTAATATTTAACAAACCAAACATGAAATAACATCCATATGATTCACCAAACCAAGCTGCCAATTCATACATTACATTCCATTAATTTCCAAGCTTCCAATTTCAAATACACATTCACATATACTAAGTATACATCACCCAAATTAATTCCTACACACATTAACATTTAATCAACCCTTTAATCCACCGTTTACAAGCAAGAATAAACTTTCCTCCAAGAGTTTCCATGATTGCCAAAAGTACACATAATCATAACTCACCAAAAACTCAAAATTTCTTCATCAATCATTTTATCTCAAGCTTCCCATAAACTCTACTTAAGAAAGAACATAATTTAAACACTTACCTATTGTTGGGGCTTGTTAAATCTTCACCAAATTTCTTCCTTTTTGTTCCCTATAATCTGCCCAAGAGGTGTGAACCAAGTTTAATGAAGAGAATTTATGGTTTTATGTTGAAAATGGGAGAGAATTAAGCTTTGCATGGAAAATTTTCCATGGAAAATTTTCCATGGAGAATTGGGAGTGACAATCGGCCATTGTTGGAAGCTTGAAGAAAATGAGTTAGTTAGTGGAGAAATCTGCCTTAACATGTATATTTATACCCCCACTAATAATGGTAATATTATTATAATAATCAAGTTTTAGTATTTCTAATTATACCCCCTTTATTTCCCTTATTCCCACAATTAACTCCCCATTTTTGTTATTTACATTATGTACTACTAATTTAATTTTTTTTGACATTTTCCAAGTGTAATATTATTTATTTTTAATGGAAATTTGGGTCAAAAGACAATTCAGGGTGTCAAATGACCACAATGCCCCTGTTCCGATTGCATTCCCGATTTTTCGGTAATACCGGGTTTTGTCCGTTTTTTGATTTCTCACTTTTTTTTGTACTAATTAATTAATTTTTCTTTGATATTTCTAATGGTATTTATACTTCAATAGGTGTCTATTTAAGTCCTAAAAATATTTTTCAGGGTTCCCTGCGGTCCAGGGCTAGTCAACGGTCCACGCCGCGACTTCCTAGTGTGGTCACCCATCGCTGTGGTTCTCGGCTCGTTTAACTTGGCTACATTTTATTGCTATTATTTTTCCTTTTGTTTTTCTTGTATTTCATTATTTTATGTGTCCTCACTCATATCGAAGTGTAGTTCTAGGCATCCTAGCTGTCCGGACAACACTGGTCACAGGGACAGTAGAACGCACTACCGAACATAGGGGTGTTACAATTCTCCCCCCCTTAAATAAATTTCATCTCGAAATTTTACCTGGCATTAGTCTCTGAACAGCTGTGTGTGCTGTCTCCTCATATCCTCTTCACGTTCCCAAGTAGCTTCCTGGTCTGAATGATGGTTCCACAGCACTTTAACCAGGTGTATCTGTTTATTCCTCAGCTGCTTCACCTCATAAGCCAGAATTTCTATGGGTTCTTCCTCATATGAGAGGTCTAGATTTACTTCAATCTCTTCAACTGATAGTACATGAGATGGGTCTGATCTGTACCTCCTTAACATGGACACATGGAAGACATTGTGTATCCTTGCTAACTCTGGAGGTAATGCCAACCGATATGCCAAAGGACCCACTCTTTCCAGAACTTCATATGGTCCAATGAAATGAGGACTTAGTTTTCCCGTTCTGCCAAATCTCATAATCCTCTTGCAGGGAGAAACTTTGAGGAATACTTTATCACCCACTGCATATTCAATATCTCTTCTCTTCAGATCAACATAGGACTTCTGACAGTCTGATGCAGCCTTGAGTCTATCTCTGATCAATCTGATCTTTTCCTCTGTCTGCTGAACAATTTCTGGCCTAATCATCTTTCTTTCACCTACCTCATCCCACTTTTTGCCATACAAAGCTTCATATGGAGGCATCCCAATGCTTGATTGGTAGCTGTTGTTATAAGCAAACTCAATCAAAGGAAAGTGTGTATCCCAACTACCTTCAAACTCAATCACACAAGCCCGTAGCATATCCTCCAATATCTGAATAACCCTTTCAGACTGGCCATCTGTCTGTGGATGGAATGCTGTGCTGAAGTTCAATCTAGTTCCTAGGGCTCTCTGTAGACTACTCCAGAATCTAGAAGTGAACCTAGGATCTCTGTCAGACACAATTGATACTGGCACTCCATGCAATTTTACAATCTCATATATGTAGCCAATCTTTCCAGGCTATAATCCATCCAAACTGGCAAAAAGTGAGCAGACTTGGTCAATCTGTCAACTATAACCCATACTGCATCATGACTATTCTGTGTTCTTGGAAGTCCTGTAACAAAATCCATAGTTATTCGTTCCCATTTCCACTCTGGTACTGGCAAAGGATGTAACAAACCAGCTGGAACTTGATGTTCTGCCTTTACTTGCTGACAAGTTAGGCATTTGGAAACAAATTCAGCTATATCTCTCTTCATACCCATCCACCAGTAATGCTCTTTCAGCCCTCTGTGCATTTTAGTTCCACCAAGATGCATAGCAAAAGGAGACTCATGTGCTTTCTTCATAATGATCTGTCTCAATTCCACATCACTAGGAACGCATATTCTACCCTGATGTAGCAATAAACCATTATCTCTCACAGAAATTTCAGGTTTCTTGCCCTGCCGGACTTCTTTTAGTAGCTTTTGATATTTTTCATCACTCTGAGCAGCCACACTGATCTGATCAATCAACACTGGCTGTACATGCCATGCAACTACTGTCTGTCCCTCATCATCAATCTCTAAACTGGCATGCTGTGCTTTCAATTCATATACCATGGACAAAGGAGAAACTCTGAGACTTGCCATAGTCTTCCTCACATTCGTAACATTTCTTTGTTATATTTGAACCAACTGTTCGAATTTTTACTTCCATAACTCTTTTTATCTGTCAATATTCTATAACTTACTTCCTTTTGTACTGAACTATAACTTTTCGATTTTCTAACTTTTGAGTTTTAGATCCCTAAGTAGGATTTTCAAACTTATTTCTAACCATTAAATTCTGTCCTGGGATAATTATACCAAACAGATGCCGTTGGCAACTATTCTCATCTAGGTGTACTATCGGGTAGTACGTAGCTCTACACAATAATCTCAAGTCATTACTGTAATCTGCAGCTTACAGTATAAACATCAAGAACATTGCATAGTTACTACGATACATCCCAATAGATCAAACTTTCCTATCTTTTATCCTTTTCGAATTCACTGATATCTGAAACTTATTCTGATTACAATATCCATTAATAATTAATAACTGTAACATCTTTGCCCTCATCTAGAGCAAGTCTATTATCACAACTTACTTTTACGTCCTCTTGCCTTACATTAAGTAGGCTCGCCAATTAGCTTTATAATTTATGGTGTGTTAGAAAATACTTTTCGCCGATAAACCCTTCCAAACTAATTTCACTTATTATTACAATCCTTATCTTAAAGGACTAATCACTAATGCATCAAAATTTATTCCCCTGTAAAGGAATAACAACAGAACATATAATTCTAACACTAACATAAAAGTATTCAGACTACAGGTCAAACAATACATAAACAAAGAGTGCCATCCTTCTTCTTAACAAACAATACTGGTGCTCCCCAAGGTGACACACTAGGGCGGATGAAGCCCTTTTCAAGTAGTTCTTGCAATTGTATCTTCAACTCCTTCAACTCTGCTGGTGCCATTCTGTATGGTGTTATGGAGATTGGATCCACACCAGGCATAACATTAATTTCAAACTGCACTTCTCTTTCTGGAGGTAATCCTGGCAATTCATCAGGAAATACATCTGGAAAGTCATGTACTGTAGGGATGTCCCTCAATGCTAGACTCCCCATTTGGGTGTCTACCACATGTGCCAAGTATGCTTCACACCCCTTTCTGATCATTTTTCTGGCTATTGCAGCTGAAATGATGTTTGATGGCAATAGCTACCTCTCCCCATGTATTACCACATCACTGTACAGAGGGAGACCAAAAGTGACTGTCTTCAGCCTACAGTCAATCATGGCATGATGCCTAGCTAACCAATCCATGCCTAAGATGATATCATAATCTCTGAAGGGCATTTCAATGAAATCAGATAGAAAAGTGTGTCCTTGGATCACCAAAGGACAATCTCTATACATTCTATTAACCCTGACCTTTTGTCCTAACGGACTTGTTACTAGTACCTCAAAGTCCATTTTAGTACATGGAACAGCAATGCAATCAATGATGCTAGCACTCACATAAGAATGGGTAGAACCCGGATCAAATAACACAAACACATCTTGATTAAAAGTTGAGAAGGTACCAGCCACAACATCAGATGTCTCGGCCTCTTCTCTCTGTCTCATTGCATAGATTCTGACTGGAGCACTGTCTTGCTCTGAATGTTTCACTGTGCCTTGGCTGCCTGGGCTACCTTTACCCCTGCCTCTACCTCTGTTAGGTGGTTGTGAACTTCTGGTGACAGGGCTCTGAACTGACCTTTTTACAGTAGTAGGAGGTGGTCCAACTCTGCGAGCACTAGTGCAGTCCTTGGCAAAGTGTCCTATGCCTCCACAGTTATAACAGGCTCCTATGGCCTTATAGCACACCCCACCATGATTTCTACCACAAGTTTCGCATTGGCGGGGAGGGTAGGAACTTCTAGTTGTTCGATGACTGGACCTTGGTGGTCTCTGTCTTGATGATCCACTTCTGTTATATCCCTGAAATCGGGGCTCTTCATATTCTTTTCTCTTTCTCAAATTACTGCTTGAGCTCTGACCCACAGGTTTCTCCCTCTTCTCTATTTCATGTTGCCCTTGTGGGGGTTGGGTCTATACTTAGGCTTGGGCTGACAGATTATCAGCCATTTACTGAAAGAAAGTGGCCATTTACTGGGCCATTTGTGCAGTAATTTATACCGGTAAAACTGGTACAGTCGGGCCTTCGACACTTTGTGGAGCTGGGGCCTCAACTTGTACCTCAGCCTCTATCGATTGATCGACTGAACGATCACCCTATTCCATAGTCAATGTGAGGATCTTAGACCTCCTGAACAAATAACACAAGGATATTTCCTCCCGTTAGTGCATATTTATAATGTAATGTACTGTATGTATCAAATAATGATATTGAGCAGTTGTACTATGAAGAAAGAATATTCAAATAACATGTGAAAATAGGATTTAAAAACTTTGCTCTGATACCACTAAAACATGTCACACCCTACCCCTCTGTAAGGCATAACATGATCCCGTAGTATACCTAATGAATTACCAACTTCGTCTACTGATAACCCATTAAATACACTACAAGGGATTTTAAAACTTTTCTTACTTCTTTTTAGAGTGGTGAGCACTATTTACAGGTATTAAAAACCTTTTTAAACTAAAGTGAAATAGTTAACACATTTGGACTATTAGTAATTTCTGTAAAAATTTTGGTAGAGTGTCCTCTGTATTTTGAATAAAACAGTTCTTCAGAAAACCTGTAAAAAAACACTTCAATATTTTTCTCAATCTCAACTCCATCAGTTAAACACCACAATATATTTCTCAACTCAATTCTACAATAATTTTTCAAAGACTGAGATAAAAGAAATATAATACAAATTTTACAAGTCAAAATAACTCATAATTTACTTTACAACTTCAATGTACAATTTTAATTTACAACTGCTCAAAACCAAGAACAATATATACATACAGTGAACATACATTACAGTACAAAATGCAAAATATGGTATACTCAATATACCTGATGATCTCTCGTTGAATGCACTAGCAGCCTAGTCTGCTGCCCTGTCCGTCTGTCTACCTGCGACAGCAATGGAAAGCTATCTCTGAGACGATGTCTCAGTGGTGCACAACATTAACCAAATACAACTTTAAATCACAGTTCATAAATCATATAAATGATGGATATGTAAAACCATAGTTAAATTCAAGACAATGAATGTCATAAGGAATTTAACACAATATCACAATAAATCTCAGTAATCAAAACGTAGTTAAATTTAAAAGACAGCGAATGTCAATAAGAATTTAAACTCCATTTCAAAAATTATCAAAGCTCATAATAACACAATTTAGTCAAATAATTTACGAACACAGTATTGCCAATTCATACACAACTTAAGCCATGACACAAAATTTTCGATCAGTGCCGCGTTGTACACCACGACAAAGCAATCACAACCCCCCCTAATCGAAATCAATGAGGAAGGGAGCTAGCTATATAATGAGTACTCATCCGATCACCTCAACTGGTAAACCAGAGAGGGAGAAAAATAAATGATCACGACTCCATAAATGGAGAAGGAAAATAAACGATCACAACCCCATAAATGGAGAAGGAATGATATGATACTGTCAGGCTAAGTGTGAACACAAAATCAATTCCAAACATTTTATTCAAAAGATTCGTGAGAATCCAATAAATTTCTGAAGTCATAAATTCATTCAAAAAATGGGAATGCAATTCATAATTAACTTCAAATTTTCACAAATCACACTAAATCAATTTTTTCACAGTTTCAAACTATTTACAATGCTTTTCAAGCAATAAGTATCCATTCAAATACATTTCCATAATTGAAAACAATAATATACAAATAGTCATAATTTATTTCAATTGAAAAATTCAAAAGAAATAACTGTTGTGCACAAACCTCTGATAACTGTCTCCTGACCTTGACTCAGTGTCTCCTTCCCTTTCCCTGAGTCTTTGCTAGCTGAGAAACATAATTTGAAGTGTTTTAATACTCAATTAAACTGTCTCTAATGATAATGCTTGATAATTAATTCACTGAATACTATTATTTGCTTAATCAACCCGATATGTCAACCCTCGATGCATTCTAGGTAATTTAGGTTTCAATGTTACTAATATGTCACATTCAATAGTCTTTAGGGTTGGTACATATTACCCAATTCATTTCCATGTATAGTGCACTTTAGTGCAATTTGCTGGATTCTGGGATACTAGTTTGACCTAGCCGAACGACCTAGTTTCCTCAGTTTTCGAGTTTCGGTCTAAACTACAAACTTGTAGATCTATGTCTTATGGAACGCCAGGCAAAATTTCAGGTTATTCTGAGCTATGTAGACCAAGTTATGGTTATTTTACTATTGCTGGTCAAATTGTATCAAAATTGGTCACTTTAAGCCATTTTAGGTCAATTTTGGTTCGGCCAGTTTTTGGACCCGAACTTGTGAAAGCTTTTTGACTTGCTTATGGTCATTTCTGGGCTTTGGTGTCTTCATAAGACTTGCAGATATGGGTCTTAACTATTCATGGTCAAAATTGCAGGTCAATTGGACCCGTTTTGAGTGAGTTATGGCCTAAACACTAACTACTGCCCAAATGGTCAGTTTTCAGGCCCCAATTGCTCTAATCCGGATTTGGTCATTTTTCAAGCTACCTTGCAAGCAGAATTTTGGCAAGCTTCCTCCATGAAAGTTGGCACATTTTGTGCCTATTTTCACCTCCAATTGGTCTCATACCAATTGGAGCCACACACTTAAGGTTCTAGGTCCAAAACCCAAACTGCCTTATTGCATTTTGTTCATACTCATCAAAGATCACCTTTATCACTTACCAAATTCAACATTCATGCCCATTCTGGTTTGTACCATAACCTAAACACAATTCACAACATATTGTTGGTCATTTTGGCAGCTTACAATCACACCCAATGTGCACCATATAGTACAGAATTTTTCAAACCCAAATTACACACAATTTAACTCCATAACCAAGCTCATTCACATGTCCAACCTCACACCATCATACATATACCCAAGCTGCCATAACAACTATCATAATTCAACATTAATATTTCACAAACCAAACATGAAATAACATCCATATGGTTCACCAAACCAAGCTGTCAATTCATACATTACATTCCATTAATTTCCAAGCTTCCAATTTCAAATACACATTCACATATACTAAGTATACATCACCCAAATTAATTCCTACACACATTAACATTTAATCAACCCTTTAATCCACCGTTTACAAGCAAGAATAAACTTTCATCCAAGAGTTTTCATGGCCGCCAAAAGTACACATAATCATAACTCACCAAAAACTCAAAATTTCTTCATCAATCATTTTATCTCAAGCTTCCCATAAACTTTACTTAAGCAAGAACATAATTTAAACACTTACCTATTGTTGGGGCTTGTTAAATCTTCACCAAATTTCTTCCTTTTTGTTTCCTATAATCTGCCCAAGAGGTGTGGACCAAGTTTAATGAAGAGAATTTATGGTTTTATGTTGAAAATGGGAGAGAATTAAGCTTTGCATGGAAAATTTTCCATGGAGAATTGGGAGTGACAATCGGCCATTGTTGGAAGCTTGAAGAAAATGAGTTAGTTAGTGGAGAAATCTGCCTTAACATGTACATTTATACCCCCACTAATAATGGTAATATTATTATAATAATCAAGTTTTAGTATTTCTAATTATACCCCCTTTATTTCCCTTATTCCCACAATTAACTCCCCATTTTTGTTATTTACATTAGGTACTACTAATTTAATTTTTCTTGACATTTTCCAAGTGTAATATTATTTATTTTTAATGGACATTTAGGTCAAAAGACAATTCGGGGTGTCAAATGACCACAATGCCCCTGTTCTGGTTGCATTCCCGATTTTTCGGTAATACCGGGTTTTGTCCGTTTTTCGATTTCTCACTTTTCTTTGTACTAATTAATTAATTTTTCTTTGATATTTCTAATGGTATTTATACTTCAATAGGTGTCTATTTAAGTCCTAAAAATATTTTTCAAGGTTCCCCGCGGTCCAGGGCTAGTCAACGGTCCACGCTGCGACTTCCCAGTGTGGTCACCCATCGCTGTGGTTCTCGGCTCGTTTAACTTGGTTACATTTTATTGCTATTATTTTTCCTTTGTTTTTCTTGCATTTTATTTTCTTGTATTTCATTATTTTATGTGTCCTCACTCATATCGAAGTGTAATTTTAGGCATCTTAGCTGTCCAGACAACACTGGTTATAGGGACAGTAGAACGCACTACCGAACATAGTGGTCACAGGGACAGTAGAACGCACTACCGAAGATAGGGGTGTTACACTTCATAACTATTAATTTATCACATTAAATTTTTAAAATTAGTAGAACAAATTTTGAAACAGAAGCATACTCAAAAAATTACCTCACTAGCTCTAGAACATATCTCTCGGACCTATCGAGGCGAAATCCTAGCATATGTTTGATGAAGAGATGATTAAGGCATTCATTGATACAGCCTTACTAAGCCTTAGCCACCCATAAATTAAAATGTATATCCCTTGTAGCCAACTTGAAGTCTATGTTCATCCCTTAAAATTTATTGCTTACCCATGTTATTCACCTAGCCCCTAACCTAAACAACTACCATACCCTTTTGAGGAAGCAAAATGCATAAAGAAAATGAAAAGAGGATGTGGAACTCAAGAAAGAATACAAGTGTGCAATTGAAGCCGAAAAAAAAAATTTGCCTTTCTAACCCAGCAAAAGCAATGAGTTTGGGGGAGAGGACAAAAAGGAAAAAGAAAAGAAGTCCCAAGATAAGTGTCATGGAAGCATGCTTGACAATATAAAAAGCCAAAAGCCTTTCCTCTGCACAAAAAATATGTAGAAACGAACTCAGTATACTTGGATTTTATGCATACATGCTATCCTCATATTTGCATTCCCTAAAAACCTTTCATTGGCAACCAAGTTTATCCCTCTAGCCCCATTACAACCCTTTTAAAGACCTTTTGATATTTTAAAAAAGCACATGCTACATTAGTGGAGATAGAAAATTGTGATATGCCTATGGAGTTAGAATTGAAATACTTCATCTCAATTACTTACGAAAGAGGCAGATTTGGGGGAGTTAGTGTTTCTTAATTTTATCCCAATAAAACAGTGGCCTATTAATGGTCTTGTATAGAGGAATAATTAGTCAAAACACCATGAAATGAGGTGAAGTTCCAAACAGGCAGCTATTAGAACCCTTATGCCTTGAAAGAGGGGAGTTGGTATGAAGGTTGGAGGAGTTCAATTCTATATTTATTAAATTGATGGTTGTATTCCTAAGTATCTCCTGAAATGTGCTTTAAAACAGAGTTTTGTTTTGCATGAGGACAAGCAAAAGTTTGAATTTGGGGATATTTGATACACTTGAATTGTATAGATGTTCTTAAGCACATTTGTATTCTAAATCATAGCATTTAGGCAAGTATTTTCATGCATAGTAGTTGATTTCATTAGTTTTCATAAATTCTATTGCCAAGCCCTTAATTCCATGTTTTCTGCATTATTTCAGGTGTTTGGGTGAAGCCCCAAAGGATGGGAGTACAAAGGAAAGCTTAGAGGTAAAAAGATAAAGAATTGCTGCCGATACAAAGTACACGGGTCGTGTAAACCAAGCCCCAGACCCGTGTAACTCTCTGCCAGAAGAAAGCCGAGAGAATCGATGAGAAACACAAGTACACGGGTCGTGTAAATAGACCCGTGTAATCTGCAAGGACCCGTGTAAGTCTCTGTCGAGCGCAAGCTTGAAGAACCTTATGGGAACAATAGTACATGGCCCGTGTAATCAGACTCGTGTAGTTGGCACAAACCCGTGTAACTTTCTGTGCCAAAACAAGACCAAACGATTCTCCTCCAGCAAGTTACACGGCCTTACTTTATGGGACCTGTGTAGTGACACACGGGCCATGTACTATGCTGCAGCCTATTTTTTGACTCGAATTCCCCTCCTGTTTTCTGATTCAAACAAGACTCCTAAAGCCTTTTGGACTCAAAATGACCTAACCCTAGAGCAACTAATATAAATAGAAAAGAAAACATTAGGGTTACTGTCATTAGGACTGCTGCTGAAGGTTGCTGTTGTCAGACTCTACATCAGTACCAAAAGAAGTTTTCCAGCTTAAGCTCCATAAGGTCAAAGCTGCAAACTCTCTTTGGTTCCTTCGTTTCATCTCCTTAGACAGATTTTTATTATTTATTTCTTTTGCATTACTCTCTTTTTATTGTTTTTACTTTTTATCATGACATTTGCTGAACTCACCATGAGTGAGTAGTTTTCTTATTCTGGATTTGGGAGAGTAGCTCTTGTAATTATTATTATGGATGAATACTGAGTTTTATTTATTGGATTTGAGATTCATTTCTTGATTTAATTTCTTGCAATCTTAATGCATGCTACGTGTTGGTACCCACTTAGTTATGATTGTAGATATTAATTGAAGGACTGAAAGGTGAAGATTAATATTAGAAAATCAAGATCTTGAACCTAAGAATTCTGACCTAGACATAGGCTGATACCTTTGTGGAACCTAAAAATTGGTCAAAGGTCTTAAAGGATTTTAATTAATTTAATCACCACGAAAGTAGGGTTCGAGTTAATTAGAATACACCCTAGATGCCTTGAGAGAGGATTTAGAACTTAGGACTGATTTCCATCAAGGAAAACGATCTTCAATTCAGTAAATAAACAAGATAACATCCCTAGTAAGATTAAAGTGTGAAATCTTAATTCCAGAATTGCTTCAAATAAATCATTTCGTTTTAAGTTTACCATTTTAATGTTTAAAGTTAACAAACTTTTTTCTCTAAGTATTCGATAGCCTAGACAGTCAAGATTTCTGTTTAGATTGGTACTTGCTAAACAAAATTCCTCGTGGCAACGATACTCTACTTATCACTTTATTACTTGTTAGCAATACGTGCACTTGCGGTTATTGCAAAATAGCGAAATAAAGACCTCATAAGGGACATGCTACTAGGCCTCACAACTATCATCATACTCGCCATGCCTCATGCTCACATGCACATAATGAACACAAAAGAATGGCCACATGAGACTATATGCACACTTTCATACATATAAACCAAGAACAAGTAGGTTCAATGGTCATTGTCACTATTGTGGCAAGTTTAGTCACACCAACTATAGTTGTGCCATTAGGAAAGTCCTTCTTGGATATGGTAGAATATTTGATTCAAATGATGGAACTACTAACCACCAAGGACCCAATTACATTTGGTTACCTAAAGTAAATTCAATTATCTTGTGTAGTTTTTTTTTGAAATCCTCAAAGCTTGAAAGCAAATGGTATTTGGATAGTGGATGTTCAAGACACATGACGAGAAATGCCAAACTCTTCCTTTCATTTAAAAAGAAAGATGGAGGTGGGCAAGTGACTTTTGGTGATAATGGTAAAGGTAAAATTATAGGGATAGGTAAGTTTAGTAAGGAAAATTCTCCTATCCTTGACAAAGTTCTTTTAGTTGATGGTTTAAAGCATAACTTACTAAGTATTAGTCAATTATGTGATAAGGGTTGTAGAGTTACATTTGACTCAAAATCTTACTTTATGTCTAGGATGTGTGATAATAAAATGTTATTTGTTGGTAAAAGGGTTGAAAATATTTATGTTATTGACTTACATGCCTTATCTAATAAAGATATCAAGTATTTTATTTTTATTAGTGATGACTCTTAGACTTGGCATAGAAGGCTTACATATGCTAGCATGGACCTTCTTGTGAACTTGAACAAGGATGAGCTAGTTAATGGGTTTCCAAAGATTAAGTTTCAAAAGGACAAGGCATGTGATGCATGCCAAATGGATAAGTTTATTAAGAGCTCTTTTAAATCTATTCATAAGGTATCTACTTCTAGACCCCTTCAATTGTTGCATATGGATTTGTTTGGTCCTACTAGAGTAGCTAGCTTAGGTGGTGCATATTATACTTTTGTGATTATTGATGACTACTTTAAGTATACTATTCCTTGCTCATAAGGATAAATTTTTTAATGTTTTTGAGAGATTTTCAAAAAAAGTTCAAAATGAAAAAGGTTTTCAAATTTCTTCTATTAGAAGTGATTATGGTAGAGAATTTGAAAATGAGAGATTTGAAAAATTTTGTGGCTCACTAGGGATCACTCGCATCTTTTCCTCTCCTAGGACTCTCCAATAAAATGGTTTTTGTTGAAAGAAAATAATAAGACTCTTTTAAACATGGGGAGGACTATGTTAAATGAATATAACTTCCCTACTTATTTTTAGGCGGAAGCCATTAATACAACTTGTTATGTTTTAAATGGAGTTTTGATTAGACCTTTTTTAAAGAAAACCCCTTATGAGCTATGGAATGGCAAGAAACCTAAAGTAAGTTATTTTAGAGTTTTTTTATTGTAAATGCTTCATTTTGAATACCAAAGATAATCTAGATAAATTTGGCTCCAAAACTGATGAAGGTATCTTCTTGGGGTGCTCTATATCTAGCAAAGCATATAGAGTCTTCAATAAGAGAACTTTAGTTGTTGAAGAGTCAATGCATGTTGTATTTGATGAAGATAACCCCTTTGGTCCTATAAAGAGTATTTCTTGCAATGATGATGTTGTAGGAAATTTTGATGAGTTGACTCTTGGAGATCCTCAATCTAGTGAAAATCAAGATTAACTCAAGGAAGATCCCTTGAAGGATTTGGGAGATGATGAAGTTGAGCTTCAAGAGCAACAAGGTCAACTAGTTCCTCATCAAGGAGTTTAATAAGATCTACCTAAAGATTAGACTTAGGAATAAGGCTAGGTTAGTAAACAAAAGCTATGACAAAGAGGAGGGCATTGACTATGATATAACTTTCGCCCCTGTGGCTAGATTAGAAGCCATTAGAATTTTACTTGCATATGCATCATGCATGAATTTTAAATTTTTTCAAACGGATGTTAAAAGTGCTTTTATAAATGATTTTATTGATGAGGAGGTATATGTTGAGTAACCTCCTAGTTTTGAAAATCATGAGTTTCCAAATCATATTTTTAAATTGACTAAAGCCTTATATGGTTTGAAACAAGCTCCTAGAGCTTGGTATGAAAGGCTTAGTAACTTTTTTTTGCAAAATGATTTTTCAAAAGAAAAAGTTGATACAACTCTTTTTGTTAAAAAACATGAAAATAACAACCTTGTAATGTAAATATATATTGATGATATTATATTTTTTTACTACTAATGAGTGTTTGTGTGAAGAGTTTGCTAACACGATAAGGAGTGAGTTCGAGATGAGCATGATGGGAGAACTCAAGTTCTTCCTTAGGCTTCAAATCAAGCAAGTTAAGGATGACATCTGTCACACCCTACCCCTTAGTAAGATGTAACATTATCCTATAGTACATCTAATGAATTACCGTACTTCGCCTACCGGTAACCCATTAAATATATTATAAGGGATTTTAAAATAATTTTCTTACTTTTCGAAGGTGGCGGGCACTTTTAGTAGGAGTTAAAAACTTTTACTTGAAGTTTAAAGACTAGTTAAAATTTTTGTACATTTTTATTTTTATGTAAATTTTGAAAAAATTTCGGCAGAGTGCTGTCTATATTTGGGAAAACAGTTCTTCAAAAACCTGTAAAAACACTTCCAAATAATTCATTACAACCCAATTGTAACCACTAAAACTTTCAATCAATACAAATCAACCCAATCTCGATTCAAAATTCACAACTCAAAAAATTTTCAAAATAATTCGATAAACTCATAAACATTACATTAAATTAATTTTACATACACAAGTCTTAATTTACAAAGGGAAATCAAAAATAATATTATTACAAACTTTAATGTACAACTGCTCAATTTTACATTAACACATATGACACTAAACTATTTACATCAAAATAAACTACAAGGGTATAACTAAATACCTATACAAAAGCCTCAGTGTAGTCCCAACAATCAATAGCTCACTCTACTGCTTTTTCCTTGTCTCTATCTGCGACAGCAAAGAAAGCTATCGCTGAGTATAAAAATACTCAGTGGTGCACAATAAAATATAAAATGTAAAATATAAAACATTTGTCATTAATTCACAGTTCAAATATTTCACAATCACATTTCACAATTTTTCAAAACACATTAATAACAAATCACAATTTAATTATTTCAAAATTTTCAAAGCTTAATATAACACAAATTTGATCAAACAATTTAGTAATCATAGTGTTGTCAATCAATAATACAACTTAGGCCATGAGACAAAATTTTCAAACATGCCGTGTGTACATCACGATAAGGCAAACTCACCCTACTAATCGAAATCAATGAGGGAGGTGGCTAGCTAGCTAATGAGTACTCATCCAAACTCACCTCCTGACTGGAAAGCCAAAGAGGAAGGAATATAGTCAAACTCACCCCATAAATGGAGGAGGAACATAGTGATATTGCCATGCCAAGTGTGAATCAAAAACAATTTAAATCAAGTTATTCAAACATTTCATACAATTCACAAATTATATTTCATTCCAAACTTTTCATTTACAAAGTAGGCAATACACTATTTTTCAAATAAGATTTTCAAAGCCATAACAATCAAAATTATTCACAACATTTATTTCAAGAATTGTCAAGTAGAAACAAAGAATTTTAAGTTTATTGTACACAAACCTGATGTGAGTCGCCTCTAGGCCCTAACTCAGTTTGCCCTATCCTTTTCCAAGTCTTTTTCAGCTGAAACAAGTAATTTATAGTGTTTTAGTATCTTATCTCATAATAAATCCAAAAATTAATTCATATATACTTAATTCTAGCCCCAATATGCTTAAACTAACGTTCTTGGAAATTTTCATTTCGGAGTTACTATTTACGACACTATTCAAGTCAATTTATTACTTTCTAATGCTTAATAGGTATGGGAATTCTAATTTCATCCACATACCACATTTTGATTACCTAACTTGTTAGTTTTGGTTGTTTTCCTCAAACTTTAAGTTTCTTAAGTGAAATTCCAAAATTTCAGATTTTGTGTCCTATTTTACACTGTTCTATTGGTCAAGTTACTGTGGTAATTTAGCTAAGTTTTCTTCATAGAAGTTGTTCCTTATTGTCTTAAATTTATTTCCCTTTATGAATCACTCCATTTAGAGTTTTGTAGCCCAAGTTATAGCCATTTGAACATGGCTGGCCAAATTTGGTGTTCCCAGAATTCTAGGCATTTACTAGATAATAGTAATTTTTATGGGTTGAATACAAGTGGTTTTTCAAACAGGTTATGGTCAAAATTTGGGTTTGTTTTCTTCATAAAAGTTGTAGAGCTATGTCTCAGCTTTCTATTGGTATAAAATTAAGGTCATTTGGACCTTCTTAGACCAAGTTATAGTCATTTACATAACTACTATTCATTTGGTCATTTTTGTACAGGTCAGTGTGCCCAATTCCGGATTTGGCCTAATTGTTCACTAAGTTATGGTCACTTTCTGGACATGATTCCTAAATGAAAAATGTGCCATTTTGTGTCTAGTTTCATTCTCAATTGGTCTCACACCAATTAGGTTGGTAAATTTTTAGTTTTGGTCCCTGAAAAGGACCTAGGTCAAGCTGCCTGTAGATTGACCCTCACCAATTTGAATTTAAACTTGCTTCCAACAATTCATACACACCACAAATGGTCACAATTGACCATTTCTCAACTCAAATAAGGTTAACTACATCATTTGACCAATTCTCAACTTTTTCTTCAATATCTTCAAAATGCTCAAAGCCTAATTACCTAAATTTCAACTCTAATGCATTCAAAGTGTATATTCATGATCTATACACCTAATTCACTTCAAATAATCATTCAAAACCATCAAAATCATTCATATCAAACCCTAACTCTAGCTGGATGAATTTCATGTTTGGTCTCTCAATAATTGTTTCTGTTTGATTTTACACAATTTCTAAGTTAATTGAGCTACATACACAACAAATAAACTAAGATTTTCAAATTCAATTACTTACCTCCACTTAGAGCTTTTCCCACTTCCCAAACCTTTGATTCTTTTCTTCTTTTTGCTTCTAGATTTAATTAAGAAATCTATAAGTTTTATGGCTGATTTTTGGGTTCACAAAAGCTTGGAAATGGGGTTTCAATGGAGTTTTGAGAGAGAGAAATAGGGATGTTTTTGTTTGAATAAGAAGAAGAAATTTCCTTTTTTTTTCTTTTTCCTTTTTGTTATTTTATAGATAATTAACTTAATTGACTTGGTCAATATTTATAGGAAAAATTAAATTGGATTTTTGACATCACCCATGATGTCATCCAAGTGATATAAGCATGATGTAATAAACTTTTTTCAATTTTCTTTTTCTTTTGCATTTATTTTTCCAATAGTTCTTTAATTTAATTCTTGATCCCAAAATTTTCTTTCTCCAATTTTATTGGACAGTTAGGTCAGGAGTCAGCTCTAGGGGTGAATTGACCAAATTGTACCTCGCTGGTTCAATCCGATTTGCAAGTTTTTTTATATTTCTCCCGGATCTCTAACCTAATTGTTTGATCTGCTTCACAATTCTTTTTCGTGATTTTCTCTTTTCCACTGTGTTCGCAATAGTCCTAAGGACCGCAACGTCACATTTTACAGTTTAAAATTTGAGTTTAGACTGACCTCGCAGTCATTCCCGAGAAGGTCACCCATCGCTGTGACTCCCGGCTCATTTAACTTTTTGTGCTTTGTTTTTCTTCTTTATACTTAACTATTTGGCAATTACTAATTATTTGTTATCAAGGCTTATCTACGTATCTTAGACGTGGTTCTACTTCTCTTACTTGTCCGGACCGACACCGGTCACTGGAATAGTAAAATGTACCAAGCTATGCCAATAGGGGTGTTACAACATCTTCATCAACTAAGCCAAGTATACCAAAAAATTGATCAAGAGGTTTGAAATGGAGAATAGCAAGCCAAGTAGAACTCCAATGAGCACAAACACCAAACTTAACAAGGATGAAAAAAGAAAACCAGTTGATGAAAAGCTCTATAGAGGTATGATAGGTAGTCTCTCATACCTCACAGCTAGTAGACCAGGCATTATGTTTTTCGTATATTTATGTGCACATTTTCAATCACATCCTAAAGAATCTCATTTGCATGCTGTTAAATACATCCTCAAATACTTGAATTGTGCATTGCATTTAGATCTATGGTATCCTAAAAATGCATCTTTTGATTTGTATTCCTAATCAGATGCCGACTTTACCGAAAGCATCCTTGATAAGAAGAGTATTTCAGGTACTTGTCAACTTCTAGGACACTCTTTAGTTTTTTAGTGTAGCAAGAAACAAAACTCGGTTACACTTTCCACGACTAAAGCCAAATATGCTACTATGGGTCTTTGTTGTAGCCAAATTCTTTGGATCAAGCAATAATTGAGAGACTTCAAAGTGTCTCTCGATCGTATTCCTATTAAATGTGATAACACAAGTGCAATTAATTTGACCAAGAACTCCATACAACATTCTAGAACCAAGCATATAGACATTAGACATCATTTTATATGTCATCATATGTTGAATGGTGATGTTGTTCTTGAATTTATTGATACAAATCACCAATTAGCTGATATCTTTACAAAACCCTTGGGTGAAGATATGTTTAATTTCATCAAGAGAGAATTAGCCATGCTTGATAACTTTGAAATTTGAAATTGTGATGATTGAATGTATATATGCTTTTTGAAAATTCTTATTAAATTAATGTATTGTTGGCGTTTTAAAGTTTCTCTCAATGTTTTAAAAATTTTGTGGGTAAGAAGTTTTAATTGTTCAAAAAGAAGAAAGGTTTTAGCAGTAGAAATGGACTTGAAAATACGTTTTTAAAAGGTTTAGGCAATAGTAAGTCCGGCAGCAAAAGTTATGTTGTTCGGCAGCAGGCAAAGGCACTTTAGGTAGCTGAAAATCCTTATTTCAGCTGCCGAACCTTTAAATTTTTTAAAAAAATTAGGCAGTAGATATAATAGCAGTTAAAAGATTGGTTTCAACTACCTAACTGGGGATCTTTTAAAACCCTCGATTTCTTTTGGCAGCCATTCATTCTCTTTTGCGCTTCTCTCCCTCACTTTCAAAATTCTCTCCTCTCCCTCTCCAACGATCTTTTCTCACAATTTTTGCTCGAAATTTCATCTAAATTGCCTAAAGCACTATCTGTAATATCATCAGAACTCTTTCTTACCATAAATGATTTCTCTAAATCATTTTATGCACCTCATAGACCATGGTTAACACCTAGCATAGCATGCCATGGCCACCCAATTAGTAATAAGGTTTACCTTAAATGAACCTATAATCATATGTTACTATGCACTAGAATCTCTCTGTTATAAAATCCCAATTCGAGGTGGAGTCATGGTTTATGTCAAACCCCATTTGCTATGAATATTATGTTCTCTTTTAATTTCAGTTCTTGATTAAAAAGATTTTCTCATCAGAAACTCTTTTCTGATTAAATCTATCTATCCTAGCCAGGAACTTGAAACATCAAGAACAATTAAATGAACATAGGATTTTATCCCTATTTACTTAGGGTAACAGATTCCATCTTGATCAATACCTACCTCTATATATAACTAGTAGGAGCCAACACATACCCATATACCCATACACAGTACAAGTATGAAAGCAGTATCAAACTTAAACCACCTATATACAAGATAATTGTGCTATCTCTGGTCTAAAGATTTTATACACTGATATGATTTATAACAATGCATTGACAAGAGTAAACTCCACGTGCTTGTCATAAATGTTACTGGTTCGACCTACTTAACATGTATAAGTGCTTATCATATTTGTTATATGGCATGAGACTCACCATTCCATTTTATTTACATCTCATATAAATAACTTAGGAACAAACATGATTACAATCTTTCTGGATAAGTCATGTCCTTATTGTGAAGTATCCTCGATTGTGAACCTATTTATGATACTTTGTGCTATAAATACTGTCACTCATTTCTTAACAACTTAAGAATAGAATTTCTAACAAAATATCAATGGACCTTTTCTATTACACATAAATATATTATGTAAACGGAAAAGTGAAAATGCCTTTTATTAATAAAAACATGTACAAGATACATACTAAATGATATGCTCTAGGGCATGCTACTAAAAATATGCCACTAGCACTAGAGCCATTCATTACAATATCTTAAACCCATCTTCTCAAGATGTCGGTCTCGCTAAGTTTGTGACATAGGCTTAGTGAATGGATCAGTTGGATTTTCAGCTAATGCTATTTTCTGCATGGCTACATCGCCTTGCCCAATTATTTCTCTGATAATGTGGTAGCGCCTTTCTATGTGTTTGGATTTCTGGTGAGATCGGGGTTCCTTAGCCTGTATGACTGCTCCATTGTTGTCACGGTGAAGTGGAACTACTGACTCAATGGAAGGAACTACTGCAAGTTTTGTCATGAACTTCTTTATCTAAACAGCTTCCTTTACAACATCTGACGCAGCAATATACTCAGCCTCGGTAGTGGAATCTGTAGTCGTGCTCTGTTTGGAACTCTTCCAACTGACTGCTCCTCCATTACAAATGAACACATAACCAGAGGTAGAATTTCTATCATCAATATCTGATTGGAAATCAGAATCAGTATAACCATCCAATTGCAAGTCACCACCTCCATATATCAAGAATAAATCCTTAGTTTTTCTCAAGTACTTAAGGATATTCTTGACAGCTATCCAGTGTTTCAAACCTGGATTGGATTGATACCTGCTAGTCAAACTAACAACATATGCAATATCCATCCTAGTACACAATATTGCATACATCAAACTTCTAATAGCCAAAGCATATGGAATCCTGGCCATTTTATCTCTTTCTTCAGGTGTCTTTGGAGACATCTCTTTAGAAAAGTGGATGCCATGTCTCACTAGTAACAATCCTCTCTTAGAATCAAGCATGTTAAACCTCTTTAACACCTTTTCCAAGCATAGACTTTGGGATAAACCAATTATTCTTTTCGCTCTATCTCTATAGATGCAAATCCCAAGAATATAGGTTGCCTCCCCTAAGTCTTTCATGGAGAATGTATTTGACAATCATACCTTACAGTTGTCAAACCTGTGTCATTACCCATCAATAGAATATCATCCACATATAAGAGAAGGAAAGTGATAGCACTGTCACTAACCTTCTTATATACACATGGCTCATCCTCATTTTTGATAAAACCAAATGACTTAATGGCTTCATCAAAACAGATGTTCCAACTCCTCGAAGCTTGCTTCAACCCATAAATGGATTGCTTTAGCTTGCATAGTTTGGAACCATCTTGGGATTCAAAACCCCTAGCTTGTTCCATGAAAATGTTTTCTTCAATGTATCCATTGAGAAAAGCTGTTTTGACATCCATCTGCCAAATCCCATAATCATAGTATGCAGCAATTGCTTATAGAATCCTAATTGGTTTAAGCATGGCAATAGGCGAGAAAGTCTCCTCATAGTCGATTCCTTGCCTTTGGCGAAACCCTTTCGCTACTAGCCTTGCCTTATAGGTCTCTACCTTCACATCAGAACCAATTTTCTTCTTAAAAACCCATTTGCTCCCTATAGGTACAATACCTTTAGGTGGGTCAACAAGATCCTAAACCTGATTCTTATACATGGAATCAATCTCGGATTTCATAGCATCAATCCATTTTGAAGAGTCTATATCTGATATAGCTTCTTCATAGGTAAGTGGATCATCTCCATGATCTGCTTCTTCATGAGTAGACAACTCTTGTTCTTCTTCATGAAGGAAACAATATCTCACTAGTGGGTGAGATACCCTGGTTGTTCTACAAGGAACAGCTATAAATGTTTTATCAATAGGTGTAGGTTGACTAGATGGATCTATATCCATCTGATCTTTTGATTAGTTAGAATTCTCTAATTCTAACTCTATTTGCCTTCTTTTGCCTCCTTCTTGAACAAACTATTGTTTAAGAAATGTGGTATCTCTACTTATCACAACCTTTTGTGATGTAGGCAAATAAAAATAATATCCAAAACTATCTTTTGGATATCCAACAAATCGACCTTTTTCTGATCTGGTTTCCAATTTATTAGTGTTCAGCTTTTTGATATAAGCTGGACAACCCCAAATCTTAACATGATTAAGACTTGATTTTCTTCCATGCCATATCCCATAAGGTGTGGAAGATACTGATTTTGATGGAATTCTATTCAAAATATATAAAGTTGATTCTAATACAAATCCCCAAAAGGAGATTGGCATATCAGTATAGCTCATCATAGTACATATCATATCCAATAGGGTACGATTTCTCCTTTCAAATACACCATTCAGCTGTGGTGTTCCTGGAGGAATCAGTTGGGAAACAATGCCATGCTCTCTCAAGTATTCATTAAATTTAATACTTAAGTATTCACCTCCACGATCTGATCGAAGAGCTTTAATACCTTTTCCTGTTTGATTTTCTACTTTAGATTTAAATTCTTTAAACTTTTTAAAGAATTCATGTTTGTATTTCATCAAATACAAATACCCAAACCTTGATTTATCATCAGTAAAGGTAATAAAATAATGAAAATCACCTCTAGCCATTTCTTTAAATGGACCACATACATCACTATGTATTAGCTCCAAAATATTTTCAACTCTTAGCCCTTGTCCAACAAAGGGTGATCTAGTCATTTTGCCCTAAAGGCAGGATTCACAGGTTGGAGTTGGTTCAGAACCCAATGAGGATAGAATCCCCATTTTCTCTAGTTTTGTAATCATATCTTCTGCAACATGACTTAACCTTAAGTGCCAAATATATTTTGAATTTGAGTTGATTTTCACCATGGCATTGCATTCATTTAGATCACTTGCATTCAATTTGTATTTGTCATTATTATCCAAATAATAAAAACCATCATTCATATAACCTGAACCAATATATTTATTTCCAAAATAAATATTGCAAACATCATCTGTGAACTGAAATTCATAGCCATTTCTAGTCAAACTAGATATAGAAATGATGTTCTTAAAAGTATCAGGTACATATAAAATATTATCCAAAAACAAAACATGTCCAGAAATTTAAAAAGATTTAGATCCTATGGCTAAAGCTTCAACGGTTGAGCCATCACCAATCCAGAGTCTAACATCTCGAGAACACAAGCTGCTACTATTTGCTAGTTCTTGCACATCATAAGAAATGAGAGAACTAGCACCAGTATCTAAAATCCAAGCTGTAGATGAACTATGAGTATCATCAAAATCTAAATAATAAGATATGGACATACCTTCTGAAGGTGTATCCTTCTTGTCCTTCAGAGAAGCAAGATACTCTGGGCAGTTCCTCTTCCAGTGCCCATCCTGCTGGTAGTTGAAACACTTTCCTTTGCCTCCATCAGCTTTAGTCTTCCCTTTCTGTTTAGCTATTTTCTTAGAAGGACTAGGAATCTGAGGTTTCTTTTTCTTACTGCCCTTCTTCTTGTTGAACTTTCCAGCAAAAGAAGATGCAATTAAAGCTACCTCTTTTCCTTTATTGCCTGACATATTCTTTTGGGCAATAACCAACATGTTGAGTAAACCAACCAAGGTGCATTCCTGTTTAGTCATATGGAAATTTATCACAAAATTCCCAAATGACTCAGGTAGGAACTGAAGGATCAAATCCGTCTGCAGTTGGAAACCCATGTTAAAGTTAAGATGTTCCAGCTACTCAATCAGCCGAATCATCCTGTGGACATGATCCCTAACATTCTGTCCCTCAGACATCCTCATACAGAATAGCTGCCTAGATATCTCATACCTAGCATTCCTGTTGTGCTCACTATACAACTCTTGTAAGTGAAGGAGGATCTCACTCGCACTCTACATGTTCTCATGCTGCTTCTGTAACTCATCACTCATAGAAGCAATCATATAACACTTGGCTCTCATATCATGCTCCTTCCACTTGTCCAAAGTTTCATATTCCTCTTGAGTGGCCTCTGGAGGTAAGGGACCAGGAATATTTGAGTTTAGAACATATCCTATATGTTCAAGGTTCAGGACAAGTTTCAAATTTCTTAGCCAATCAGATAGATTAGGTCCTGTCAACCTATTGCGATCAAGTATGCTTGCAAGGATATTGGATGGTGGTGGTTGTTCTGTGCTCATTATTATCAGAAAATTAACTGCAGAAAATAATCAGATTAATTAGTAAATGTATCAAGTAATTAACTAAAATGATTATGGTCTTTTAATCAAATTGGTCCTCCCACTAACTTAGTAAATCCTACACTTCCAAAGTAGAAAACGGAAATCCTAGTTGGATGGATTTCTAGCGGGTGATTGAATTCTTATAATTCAATTGATCATCCTCATGTACATCCATTATTGGAATTACAATAAACTATAAGTGAGCAACTCCTTGCCCATCACATCTCATGTGAGGTTCAATCCATTACCTAGTCCCTAATATTCAAAATCTCAGGTACATCCATTATTGACTCATCTTACATTAGTTAAGTTGATCCCATTGAGCCAGTAATTATGCAAATAATTTTAATGTCCTCAGGTACATCCAATATTGGCCATCAAACCGTTTACATATTTACAACATCTCATGCTTAACAATTATTCTTAAGAAAATCTCTTAAATTAATTGCATCTTATGCAAGTATTTAAAATTTCTTAAAATAATTACCTCAATGGAGGGCCCATGTTATAATTACTTTAATTATAGCATTTCCAACTTAATCATTTGTTTGGAAGATTTTGTGGTCGTCCTAATTACTATTAAGGTCTCACTTTGCATATTATCCAATTAGCATGCATATATCATATACTTGCTTACATTCCCATACATCTCATGCATTCGTGGATAATAAATATGGTATGATCATGTACTTGCTAAGGGATTCAATTCTGAGCCACCAAGAATTGAATCAGGGTATTCCTAGGTGCATTTCATTTATTTATATTACAATAGTTGCTGAAGGAGTACATAATCAACACTTGATCTTGAATTCCTCCCACTGGTCCCACCAATGCTCTGACCTCCTTGTTCTTCTTGCAATCCAATTGTATAGTAATCCTTGGCATACCAAGGCGAATTTACAAGAAGTAAATAAATGAAATTACAACCCAAAAATTATTACAACCTTAATAATACATACCCAAAATAAATTAAAATTAATTAATTAATTTATAACCCAAAGAAACATACAAGAAATAAATCCAATCACATTGGTCTTCTATAGTCCATGATCATGCATCATGCATATCACTATTTAACAATTAAATAAAACATACATACTTAAAATAAATTGAATATCTCATATTCAACTTAAAAATCTAGATTTGAATATGATTCAAACAAATTTAAAAATTTAGATTTGAATCATATTCAAACAAATTTAAAAATTCAGATTTGAATCATATTCAAAAAAATTTAATTTTGTAGTTATATTTCTAATTAAATAGTTTAATTAGACATAAAATGGGCCTTAGATCATACAACACTTGCACATACAACACCCATCACTTACCTTGCGCACCATGGTGCAACCAAGCATGCTGCCATTATTTCTTTTGTAACCAGCAATGAAACAATCATCTCATGATCAAATCACACAATTAAATCATATAATCATTAATCTAAATGGCAAATATAGTGGCTCTGATACCAATTGAGTGAGCGGAAGCATGAAAAACACAAGTTTAGATCATTGAATTCAAAAATTTTTCACCTAGGGTCTCATGCATCATGCAAGATTTATTTTTATCTCTTTGATTTCAATGATAAACAGCATATTAAAACACTTTTAATATATTTTTGGATCTACACTTGCCATTTAAGATTTTAGAATTAACAGATTAATTCTTTAGAACCCTATATTAGATCAAGAATAAGTGCACTAATCTTTTTGATGCACTGCATTGTGTTTGGCACCTTTGGGATGCGCCTAGGACACCAGATGTTATCCCTCTAGCTTGTCCACACCAAGATCACCAATGGCAGCCCTTGAATAGCTTTTAAAGCTTTCCCAATTAATTAGAAAATCAAGTTGTACCTTTTGAGAGATTACAGATATAAATAGGACACTAGAAACGATTTTTAGTATTTTTAATTCATAAACTTATTGGGAAATCTCTTGAAATTGATCAGAGATGAAGAAGAAGAGAGGGGAGATATTCTTTGGGTGGTAGCACCAAAGAAGAGCAGTAGCTTGTGTTTTTAGTTTTTCATAACAACACATTATATAGCTAGGTCACCACTTAAAACCCTTGCCACATGTCACCTTCTGATTGGCTCTAGGTTTAATTGGCCCAATCACATTGTGCCAAGTGTCAAACTTATATTTAATCTCAACTTTGATCATCTTACATGATTAAAAGACATATGGCAAGCTTATGTCTAGTGCCATATGTCACCATCTCATGATGCCACAGTCACCCTGTGAAATGACTAAATACTCCTATGTCTTAATTTTGAGTTCTCAACCTAAAATAATTATTTCTCTTATTCTAATCAATTTATATCAAATATAAATTAATTAATTAATCTCTATTAATTAATTTCTCATTAATTAAATTCATATTTAAACACTTTAAATATAAATTTAACTTATACTATACATCCAATAACCTAGATTTGGATTCAAGCCACGCTAAGGACTTTGCAATCCAATTGCAAACCAAACCTGTTTAACTAATCAATTAAACTCTTTAATTAATTAATTAAATCATATTTAATTTGGTGGTTACTTGTGTATGTGTGTGACTTACTAGGCTCATCACTAATTGGCAATGAGACATGATATTAACTCTTAATATTATCAGAACTCTTTCTTACTAAAAATGATTTCTCTAAATCATTTTATACACCTCATAGACCGTGGTTAACACCTAGCATAGCATGCCATGGCCACCCAATTAGTAATAAGGTTTACCTTAAATGAACCTATAATCATATGTTACCATGCACTAGAATCTCTTTGTTACAAAATCCCAATTCGAGCTGGAGTCATGGTTTATGTCAAACCCCATTTGCTATGAATATTATGTTCTCTTTTAATTCTAGTTCTTGATTAAAAAGATTTTCTCATCAGAAACTCTTTTCTGATTAAATCTATCTATCCTGGCCTGGAACTTGAAACATTAAGAACAATTAAATGAACATAGGATTTTATCCCTATTTACTTAGGGTAACAGATTCCATCTTGATCAACACCTACCTCCATATATAACTAGTAGGAGCCAACACATGCCCATATACCCATACACAGTACAAGTATGAAAGCAGTATCAAACTCAAACCACCTATATATAAGATAACTATGCTATCTCAGGTCTAAAGATTATATGCACTGATATGATTTATGACAATGCATTGACAAGAGTAAACTCCATGTGCTTATCATAAATGTCACTAGTTCAACCTACTTATCATGTATAAGTGCCTATCATGTTTGTTATATGGCATGAGACTCACCATTCCATCTTATTTACATCTCATATAAATAACTTGGGAACAAACATGATTACAATCTTTCTGGATAAGTCATGTCCTTATTGTGAAGCATCCTCAATTGTGAACCTATTTATGATACTTTGTGCTAGAAATACTGTCACTCATATTCTTAACAACTTAAGAATAGAATTTCTAGCAAAATATCAATGGACCTTTTCTATTACACATAAACATATTATGTAAACAGAAAAGTGAAAATGCCTTTTATTAATAAAAACATGTACAAGATACATACTAAATGATATGCTCTAAGGCATACTACTAACAGGAAGAGGGGCAACAGCTGATACTTAAATAAGGTTAGTGTTATAACCTATATTTTTTATCATGTTTGAGTGGAGACTCCACTAGAGATAAGGGAGAAATATAAAGTAATGAAAATGATAGCTTATGTGTGTGTTGAAAGTTTGGAACTGTCAGTAGGTTGTAGGATTAGTCACTTTTAAAAATTTATAACTTGAACTAGAAATGTTAGATTACTGTGATCTTTATGCCTATGGAAATTTTAATGAATGCCCTAGAACTTTGTAGTTTTATGCCAGACCTAATTCTCTTGTTAAAATAGTGTTGAAAGCAAAACTTTTTACTGCTTAGATTTAGAAACTGACTTTATGATTTTTAGAAGCAAAGTAATCAAATTTAAAAATTCATATCTTGTGCTACAGAACTTGAAATAGGGTGATTCTTGAACCATTGGAAAGCTTAGTGAATTTCCTAAAGCTTTGTAATTATGGCCGAGAATTGATTTTGCAAGCTGTATAGTGATATTTTTACATTTCCTATTACTACTCTGAATGTGATTGAAGTCTGGAACAGGTTGCACATTTTTGTTCATAACTTGAAATGTAGACCTGATTTTGATATGATTCGAATTAGAGATTTAAATAGACATATGAAAGTTGAATTCTTAAAAAATATGGCAATAAAACCCTATTTCTATGATTTTTGGTATACTTGATGCACTTGTTTACCCGAATAGACTAGAAAATGTAATTGTGTGATATTAGTGATATTGATTATGAATGAGTTGTGAATAAAGGGGAAATTCAATTGTGTGATATTAGTGATATTGAATATAAATGAGTTGTGATTGGTAAACATGTCTTGATTGAATAAATTATATGTAATATTGATAGCGTGTATGCCTATTACAAGTCTAGAAATAGACGGCATGAGGAAATTAACTAGTCAATAACTGGAATTGTTCACAATAACTTGGCTTATGCCATGATGAGGATACTTGGCTTATGCCATGATTAGGGTACTTGGCTTATGCCATTATGAGGACACTTGTCACTTGAGTTGTCTAGACATTATAATTAGGCTAAGGAAATAAATGAAAAGGGGTATGGGAAAAAGGTTATTCATGAAATGCTATGCACCTTGATTGTAATTGTTATTAATCTGAACATTTCAAAAACTTATGTAACTAAAAGCTATATCATGTCATGTTAAAATTGCGTGGGATTGCACATTGTACTAATGGAATAAAATTTTTAGAAACATGTCGCATGAGATTATGCATGACTTGCTAACATACATATTGCATGACATAATATCATTTTGTTATAGCACCACTAAGCAAGTTTGCTTAGCGAAGAATTGTTTGAACTTTTCGTAGGTAATAAAAGTAAGGATAAAGAGCCAGCATGGGAGTAAAGGCAAATGGATGACATTTTACTCAAGACTTGAGAAGACACCACATTATTTTGTACACATTAAGAGATTATATTGTATTAAGCATTTATGTTATAAAATGTAATCCTTTAATGTGTAACTATTTTAATTCTCTAACTACATAGATGTTGAAACAAGTCTTGTATTTTGTAAACGCTTTTATATGTATATATTGTAAAATTCTAAGTATGAAAATTTATCTTAATTGATGAGATGTTGTATAATTATGGTTATTATGAGATGGGTTATGAATGAAAACACTTAAGTTTCATATGTATCTTGGAGTAAGGTGATAAATATTGATAGGTATTTTAATAGGTTAATCCAAAATTTTAGGGGAAACTCCATCGGATTTTTGCCTTAAATTTAAAACTAAATTTCATTATTTGAGAAATTCCAAATAGATGAAAAACTTATAAATTTTATTTTCTTATGACTTAAATAAATTTAAAATTTTTAAATCTTTCACTATTTTTCCCTAAAATGAAGCATAATTAGAAATAAGGAAATCAAGATTTGTAGGAGGAATTGTGAACCCTTGAGATATACTCTTAGGTGTGTCTTGGGGGCATGTACACACTACTCTAGCTGCAGATAGGGTTTGGATGTTACATGCTGAAGTGATATCAGAGCTTAGGTTAAAGAGTCCTAGGGCAAGACATGTGGAGATGTCTTGAGAATAGATTTGGTTGTAATTACTAATATTGAATTGTATACTTGTTAAATTATTTGAATATTTAATATTGAAATTGAAAGACTTGTTTGCATCCATGTTTACTCATCCATGGTTAAATGAACCTAATGAGGGTGATCTTCTCTTGATAAAGGTACTTGAGCAAATGTGATGGTCACTAATAATTAGAATGAGATAGATAATGAGGTAGGGAGTGCGGCACCTCAGTATCCTGACGTTGGCAACTAGGGCCAACAAAAAGTTTTGGCTAATCCAGTCGTAGAGCTTCGAAGGAGGGTCGCTACTTAGAATCAAAATTGCAATAGGAGGGATTAAAGGGGTTTAGGCAGTATGAGGTGCTAGAATTTCATGGCATGACAAATCTTCAGGAGGTTGAGTAGTGGCTCAAGAGATTAGAGAGGGTGTTTGACATCATGCACTGTGATGACAGGTAGAAGTGTGATTTTGCTGTATATTTACTTCATGGGGATGCATATGATTGGTGGAAGATGGTCCCCAATAACAGTGCAAGACTGCCAATCCTCACATGGAATGATTTTCTCAATGTATTCAATGAAAAATATGTCTTCAGTGTATATGGATGCTAAGTTGAAGAAGTTCATTGACCTAAAGTAGAGGGATGCATAGTGATTGAGTATGAACAGGACTTCCTCAGCTTGAGTAGGTATGGAGGGAGTCTAATTAACACAAAGGAGAAGCACATGAAGAGGTTCAGAGATGGGCTGGATAAGGAATTATAGAAATTAGTAGCTATAGGAAGGAATGCTACCTTTGCTGAGATGGTGAACCATGTAAAGGAACTGGAGGAGATTGATAGCAAGATGGATGATCAGAAGGAATCAAGGCAAGGGGCACAAAGTGAACGACTTTAGAGCATAGTGGTTCATCCAGTAAGAAAAGAAAGTTCCAAGCTACCTCCTATCATCAGAGGTTAAGGAATTTTAGACCTCCACCACCACCACAAAGACAGTTTAGCCGGCTTATCTACTCTCATGCTAGTTCTTCTACTGCTAACCAAAGTAGACCCTTCCATATCCCCACATGCAATATCTGTGGAAGACTTCATAGAGGTGTTTGTAGGAGTGTTATTGGGGAATGTTACTGATGTGGTCAGATGGGCCATTTTACTAGAGACTGCCGAATTTTCAAACCTACTATGGCCCCAGTTCAGACAAAAGGGTTTGCAAGGAGACCATAAACTCCTACCACTCATGGACCAAGGAGGGGTAGAAGAGGCAGTTCATAGGTATCCCTATTAGTCACCATTGATCACTAAGGAGGTTCTGGCATACTGGCGAGGGTTTATGCTATTCGTCAGAGGGATGAGGCTGTTGCGTCTGATGTGGTTGTTGGTATATTTTCTCTCTTTAACTCAGATGCATTTGTGTTATTTAATCTTGGATCCACACACTCATACGTTAGTCTTGTAAATGCTAATGTGGAGCCAGTTCGCATGAGTTATGATGTGCTTTTTTCTAGCTTTATGGGCAAGAGGTTGTGGTTAATAAAATATTTTGAGACTATCCTTTAGTTATCCAAGGGGTAGAGTTTCCTGCTAATTTGATTAAAATACCACTCCAAGATTTTGATGTGATCATTGGAATGGACTGGCTACATAGGCATCATGCCATAGTAGATTGTAGATTAAAGCAGGTGACCTTCAAAACCCTAGAATGTGTTCATGTTGTGGTTCAAGGTTAGAGGCATAATAGGCCATCTAATGTAATCTTTGCATCTAAAGCTAGACGGATGATGAGGAGTGGATGTATGGCTTACTTGGCTCATGCAGTTGATACACGGGTAGAGAGTCCTAGCATCAAGGATATTACCACTGTGTGTGATTTTGAGGATGTGTTCCCAGAAGACTTGCCTAGGCTACTGCCAGAGCGGGAAGTAGAATTTGAGATAGAAGTTCTACCTGGGACAAATCCCATTTCTATGGCACCATATAGAATGGCACCAGTAGAATTAAAAGTGTTGAAGGTGCAATTACAAGAGCTACTTGATAAAGGCTTTATTAGGCCTAGCTCTTCGCCTTGGGGAGCACCCGTTCTTTTTATTAAAAAGAAAGATGGTAATCTCAGATTATGCATTGACTACTGGCAGCTAAGTAAAGTCACAGTTAAGAATAAGTATCCATTGCCTAGAATTAATGATTTATTTGATCAACTCAAGGGTGTTATTATTTTCTCCAAAATTTATCTAAGGTTGGAGTATTATTAGTTGAGAGTGAAGGATCAAGATATAGTGAAGACTACTTTCAAGACCCGATATGGTCACTACGAATTCCTTGTCATGCCATTCGGGTTGACTAATGCACCTAATACATTTATAGACTTAATGACTAGGGTTTTCCAACCCTACTTGGATTCATTTGTGGTGGTGTTTATTGATGACATTCTTGTATATTCTAAGTTTGAGGAGGAGCATGACCAACATTTGAGAATTGTTTTGCAAACCTTGAATGAGAAGAAGCTTTATGCCAAATTCTCCAAATGTGAAATTTGGTTTAAGCAAGTGGCATTCCTTGGGCATATTGCATCAGCTGAGGGAATAAGGGTGGATCCTAACAAAATAAAGGCAATATTAGAGTGGAAGCCACCTAAGAATGTAACAGAGGTTGGAAGCTTTTTGGGATTAGTGGGATATTATAGGTGATTTGTGAAGTTCAATCATTGCTTCACCTCTCACTAAATTACCTAGGAAGAATGCAAAATTTGTGTGGAATAAATGTCAGAAGAGTTTTAAAAGGTTAAAGGCTTTATTAACTAAAACTCCTATTCTAGCATTGCCAATAGAAGGAGTAGATTATATAGTATACAGTGATGCTTCACACAATGGGCTTAGGTGTGTACTCATATAGGATGGCAGGGTAATAGCATATGCCTCTAGGTAGCTCAAGCCACTTGAGCTTAATTATCCCACTCATGACTTGGAGCTTGTAGCAATAGTGTTCGCACTTAAAATTTGAAGGCATTACCTTTATGGTGAGAAATGTCACATGTTTACATATCATAAGAGCTTAAAGTATTTGGGCATATAGAAAGAACTTAACTTGAGGCAGAGGAGATAGTTAGAGCTTATTAAGGATTATGACTGCACCATAGATTACCAACTGGGTAAGGGTAATGTGGTTACAGACATTTTGAGTCAGAAGTCCATGGGAGGGATGTCGACTTTTTCTTTACCCTTGCTATTTGAGTTGAAAGCACCTGAGGCACGATCGGAGTTACAAAACAATGGCTCCATTCTAGCATAGTTGACTCTAAAGCCACTTTTAATTGATGAGGTAGCAGAGGCACAGAAGAAAGATGACCAGTTAATGAAGATTTTGCTTAATTTGTAGGATGGGGAAGAATCTAACTACTGTCTAAGGGAGGATGGAGTAATTGAGTACTAAGGTAGAATATGTGTCCCTGATGTTCCAGAATTGAAAGAGAAAATTTTGAAGAAAGCCCATAGCCCAGAATATGTGTGTTAGAAGTTTGGAATTGCTAATAGGCTACAAGATTAGTCACCTTTAAAAATTTATAACTTGAACTAAGACTATTGGATTGTTGTGATCTTTGTGCCTATGGAAAGTTTAATGAATGCCCTAAAACTTTATAGTTTCGTGCCAGACCGAATTCCCTTGTTAAGATGGTGTTTGAAGGCAAAACTTTTTACTGCTTAGATCTAGAAACTAAGTTGATGATTTCCAAAAGCAAGGCAATTAATTTTAAAAATTTATATCTTGTGCTACAGAACTTGAAATATGGAAAGCTTAATGAAATACCCTAAAACTTTGTTGTTATGACCAAAAATTGATTTTTCTAGCTGCATAGTGATTTTTACATTTTTATTCTTGTTTTGAATTTGATTGAAGTCTGCAATAGGTTGCACATTTTTATTCATAACTTGAAATGTAGACCTGATTTCGATATGATTCAAATTGGCGATTTAAATAGACATATGAAAGTTGAATTCTAGAAAATATGGCAATAAAACCCTATTTCTATGATTTTTGGTAGAATTTTAAATTTGATGCACCTATTTACCTAAATTGACTGGAAAATGCAATTGTGTGTATTAGTGATATTGATTATGAATGAGTTATGAATAAAGGGGAAATTCAATTGTGTGATATTAGTGATATTGATTATGAATGAGTTGTGAATAAAGAGGAAATTAGTAAGCATATCTTGATTGAATAAATTATATACAATATTGATAGTGTGTATGCCCATTACAAGTCTAAAAATAGGCGGTATGAGGAAATTGACTAGTCAATAACTGAAATTGTGCACAATAACTTGGCTTATGCCATGATGAGGATACTTGGCTTATGCCATAATGAGGGTACTTGAGTTATGCCATGATGAGGATACTTGGCTTATGCCATGATGAGGATACTTGTCACTTGAGTTGTCTAGACATTGTAATTAGGCTAAGGAAATAAATGAAAAGGGGTATGTGAAAAAGGTTATTCATGAAATGCTATGCACCTTGATTGTAATTATTATTAATCTGGACATTGCAAAAATTTATGTAATTAAAAGCTATATCATGTCATGTTAAAATTGTGTGGGATTGCACATTGTACTACTGAAATAAAATTTTTAGAAACATGTCTTATGAGATTATGCATGACTTTCTCACATACATGTTGCATGACATAATATCATTAAGTTATAATACCACTAAGCAAGTTTGCTTAGCAAAGAGTTGTTTGAACTTTCCATAGGTAATAAAAGTAAAGATCAAGGGACACGGGAGTGAAGGCGAATGGGTGACATTTTGCATGAAGCATAATTAGTGCTTATAAATTTTTGCATGAAGCATAATTAGTGAAGGCGAATGGGTGACATTTTCATGTCTCTAGTGCTTATAAATTTTATTTTCTTATGACTTAAATAGATTTAAAATTTTTATATCTTCCACTATTTTTCCCTAAAATGAAGCATAATTAGAAATAAGGTAATCAAGATTTATAGGAGGAATTGTTAACCCTTGAGATATACTCATGGGTGTGTCTCAGGGGCATGTACACACTACTCTAGCTACAGATAGGTTTGGGTGTTACAGGTTAGCCATGCCATCATCTGGGATACATGAAGGGATATCATTTACAGGTCATTATTGGATATGGTTTTTGGAAAAGGTGTGGAAGAAGTTCTAGGATTGGTGTCAGCAAATTGTGATGTTATGAACATTGTTGGGAATATTAGGAAATAAGGCTAATGGCAAAGTTGGTAGGTGTCGCAATAGATTTTGCGGTCGCCTGGACGATCACTCACCGAAGTGGGAAAAAGTGAGGAGTCGCCACCTTAGTTTTGAGGGAAACTAAGGAAAACCATTTGAGAAGTTAAATTAAAAATGAAACCACTTCAAAACAGAGATTCTAAGTTCGGGGTCCGTAAACGGGTGGGGAAGGTGTTAGGCACCCCACCTCGTCCCTTAATAAGGGTAAGTAGATTTAATTCTGCGTCCTTTATAAATTAGTTAGGAGGGCTTAGGCGGCAATGTTAATCCTTTTGGTAGAAGGAATATTTGATTTTTCACTAAATTTGGATCACCCAGATACATAAGTAAATGAGACAACCTTAGTGAACGGGTGTGAGAATCGGATAAGAACTCTCCTCCCATCTCTTTTAAGTTACTTATTAAAATTTTGAGGGGAGACCGGATAAGAACCCTCCTCCGATCTCCTTTAGAGTTATTTATTAAAATTTTGAGGGGAGACCAGATAAGAACCCTCCTCCGATCTCCTTTAGAGTTATTTATTAATGTTCCGAGTTGAGACCGGATAAGAACTCTCCTCCGATCCCTATTTAATGTTTATTAGAATTTTGAGTTGAGACCGGATAAGAACTCTCCTCCGATCTCTTTTAATAGTTATTAAAATTTTGGATTGAGACCGGATAAGAACTCTCCTCCGATCTCTTTTAAATTAGAATTTTGGGTTGAGACCGGATAAGAACTCTCCTCCGATCTCTTTTAAATTAGAAAGGAGCCTGAAAGGGATTTTTCCGATCTCCCGAATTTTGGTGTCCTAAGAACCTAAGGATAAGGATCCTTAAATTTAAAGAGGTTGGGGATAAGATTTCTCGATGCCTTTTGGCTAGATGGGGAAAACTAGACTCGATTTACCGACCTTCCATGTATTCATTTTACCAATGTCTATTAACATCCGATCTATGCTGTTATGTTTACTTTGGTTTTATTTCGCTTTATGACATCTTGCCGAATTGCTATTTACGTCAGCCTAATGGTTTGGCTATCTTCCTGACGTGTTATTCATGTTCTCTCTTTTAAAAGAGACCCCTAAGTTGCAGCTACCTACGTTTACCCAACCATTTACATACTACTAGGAGTTAGAAAACTTGTTTTCAGAAATGACGGAGATCAATAAAATGAACTGATCACTAAAAAGATGATTTGAGAGTGACTTTCTTTGGGATTGCTTGTGCAGAAATGATCTTGAAGAAAATCGCAGATGTAAGAAGAACAAGGAAAATGCGGGAAATAAACGTAGACACTTAATAAAACAGTAGCATGAACTCTTACAACAACATTTTTCTTGGGTTCTCGCATAAAATAATCTTGAAGAAAATTGCAGATATATGAAGAACAAAGGAAGTGCAGAAAATAAACGTAAACAACAGTATGAACTCTTACCTGTGAGGAGCCGGGTCTACTAAAATAGTTACGGGGTGGCAAACAGGGATGAGACAGTAGGCTGATTAGCCTGAGGGTGGTGTTCTTCATGAACTGGTGGGTACTTAGCTAAAGAAATGAGTGATATGAAGTTGATCTTGGGCAGTGAAAACAGAGATGATAAAAGACAGAAAGTGAGAGTATGACCAGATAATGAACAAACTGGAAATATAGGGTTCCAGTATTCAAAATCTCTTCAAGAAAACACTTCAGAAAACTAGTTTCCAAAGTCCTTTTAATCAACACTTCTAAATAGCAGAGTAACAAACTAAATGAATTTTCAGAGTTCCTCTTGCTATAATAACAGCTTCTCGTCTGTTTTTCCGTCCCCTCCCTTGAACAGTTTTTATGCCGGTATTTATAGGAATCGGGTGCTCTTTGTGAAGGGTCAGGATTTATTTGAGGGAGATGGAGGGTCGAGATCTCGAAGGACATGATCGGAGGTTCAGGAATTAAAGAGAATCGAAATGAATGGTTGAGATCACTCTTCATAATATTTGTCCTTTTCTTCTTTCCATCTGACGGTCCCAGATTTCCTTGTCCGGAATGATCCGAGGGCTAAGAGTGAAAGACGCTGGTATTGTCGTCTTCTCTCTTGATCTAAGGGTTCCGGGTTTGTCCTTACAAGTGGGATCAACGGTGGAGATTGGGATGTACAGATCACATGACATACCTCGCACCCAAAGATTATGCGATTCTTAGGCGTGCGGTGGGGATCGCGTCTGCCACGCTTTAACTACCTCGGCTCTGATTCTGACGACGGTTATTGGGATTTGTCTTATTCTTTTTGTCTTCCGATCCCTCCCCTAGCTCCTATTCCGATCTCTCATGCTGATCTCCTATCTCCCGATCTCTATTATCCCTTAATCAGTCTGGATTCGGTCCAAGCATTAATTACATCTCGATTCTCGAAGCGTCCGCTGCTTTCCGCCAAACATTAAATGCCCATTTCCCCTATATATACCCTCGACGGAGACATTTTCTTCATCTGACTTTCCTCTCTTCTTTTCCTACTTTCCTGTTTCTAGCCGCCCGGTGGAAGTTACGCTATAATCGTGGCTTTGATCTTTTCCGATGAACTTCTTTACTTACCGATGAAAATTCACGATCCTTGATCGAATGACCTTTCCGATGATGGTGAGAGGACTGGATTCGATCGATCTATATTGCGGACTTTGGTTGTACCGATCTCGAGTCGCTCTCGAGTTCATTCGGCTTCTCATCGCATTGGGTGTTCGGCGCGTCTTTCCTCCACATTGGGTGTTCCGGCTGGTCGGTTTCGAGTGGTAACATCGGTGACGATGTCTCTCATCTTCATGGGAGTCATAGTCACCCCATCCGAGCCGCACATCTATCCGATGCCAACTGGTCTCTGGTCAAACACATCTTTTGATTCAGCCACAAGACTAGGCTCGACATAGGCCTTTTAGATAGGATGTTCCACCGGTCTCTAGAGATCGCCCAAATGATGTAATCATGAAATGTAATCAGATCTCTAGAGATTGCCCAAATGATGTAGTTAGACCTTTAAAGTAGTCCGATCCCTAGAGATCGCCAAAATGATGTATTTTATTTTAAATGCAATCCGATCTCTATAGATCACAGAAATGATGTGATCAAATGATAGTGTAATACTATCCCTAGAGATCGCCAAAATGATGTAATCCCAACAATTGAAAATAAAGACTTTATTTTGTCGGTTATCATCTTATTATTTTTGCATTGATTATTTTCCGATCTCTAATGTGGTTATCCGATCTGGTTCTTTACCTGAATGACACTTAACTGATCCTTTATTCAAAATATTTAGTTCATTATGCCGATCTCTAATTAACCGATCTCTGAACCTTCGGATATTTGAGAGAAGTGTCAGAACAGCTGTCGAGTCCCACCAATCGATGCGCTGCCTAGAACCTCGTGAGCATTAAATGCTCGGACTAGTATAAATAGGGGTGGGAGGGTTAGCCAGTTGTTCTCTCATTCCATTTTCAATCCCCTGCTCACAACTTCGAAGTTCTCTCATTTTCTCAAGTTCTTCCGACGCCGATCAGACTCCGGTAAGGGCTTTGATCCTCTTTTTAATTTAAATTCTTTGTTTCTTTTGAAAATGAACGGTGCCGAAGGTCAGAGAGCGGCGAGCCCTCCTTCGATTCAGTTCTCGTGGTCATCGTCTGAAGAAGAGGCAGTCGGGCCAAGCGTTCAACAAGAACCTCCCAGGGCCTCCGTTCCAACTCGGGGGCGGGTCATACCATCGAGGCTCGCACCTTCTTCAAGGAGAGACCCTTCCTATAGACGAGCTTCCGTCGGTTCTTCGAGAATCCGATCTGCAATCGTTTGTTCAAGAATACAATATTTGTCCTGATTCATATGAGCTGATCAAGTGCCATGGCGATCTTCGTGTCGATCACTCTTTTGAAGAGAATGACATGGTCATGGTGTACGAGGAACAGTTAAAGGCCGGTCTGAGGTTCCCTCTAGCCGATTTCTATAAGGAGGTCCTAAAACTTCACCGAGCATCCATTGTTCAAATCCACCCCAACTCGTGGCGGATCTTGGTAGCTTTCCGAGGTCTATGCCGAGCTAAGGGAATCAGACCTACGGCTAAGGTGTTCGCCGAGCTGCATGCACTAACTCGCCAAA
Source organism: Hevea brasiliensis (assembly GCF_030052815.1). Lineage (NCBI taxonomy): Eukaryota > Viridiplantae > Streptophyta > Magnoliopsida > Malpighiales > Euphorbiaceae > Hevea > Hevea brasiliensis. Next base: position 57,539,961 of record NC_079504.1, on the reverse strand, counting down.
GGATGACAAACACTGGTTCTTTCAGTGAAGCCTCATTGCGGACTCTTTTCCGATTTGCCCTCATCCCTTAAGAATTGGAAGAGCGGTTCTTCATTCCGAGGAGTAAAGATCCGAGCCGCTTTGAGGACTTTCCTCGTAGCTGGTGGTACCAGGGGCCCTCGCCCAAGCACATTACCCGAGTCAAGAGGAAAGCTTAATAGTGATGGAGTGAAAAGTCGCCGCCACTCTAAAATATTCTGTCCAAATGCGGTGACTACCGAATCGCACCATTGGACCATGCAATCGATCACCGGCCGAGATCGCGAACTTCCGCTCTCGACCTCGGCATTGGTATTTTCTATATCTCGGTTCAGGACCTTAGCGATCTCACTAACCTCTTTTACATGCGGTATGGCGGGTGGTGAGGGTTCTAGGAAGCGGAAGAAGGAAAGAGAGATTTCGGAAGGTAAAGGAGATGAAGCGTCGAACGCGTCTTCAAACACCCTGGCCACGAACCTGGGGAGATACAAAGAGACCCGCCTCAACCTTCGGGTCCGCCGACCATTGAAGCTGTCAGATCTCCTCCTAGATCGGAAGAGCAGCCCCCGCCTCTCTCAGTTATTCCAAGCACGGAAATGGAGCCTTCTCAATCTTCTGGGAGGACCTCTTCTCGTGGCGCTCAGATACTGATCGACTGCTTGAAGAATAACCGGACTGTTAGGGAGAACTCCGATTTTGCCAAAGTCCTGGGATCTACCATCTTCTTTCAAGAGGATCGACAAAGGCTATCCGGAATGGTCTCGATGATATCTTGACTCAACCATGAGCTTGAATGTGGAGTGTCCGTGATCCAGACCATGGTTCGGGAAAAGATTCAACGTCTGGGTAAGGAGGTCGGGAAGAAAAATCAGGAATTGGCTTCCCTCCGATCCCAACTCTCATCCGCTCGGGATTATATATCTCAAGTCGAGGGACGGGCGAAGTACCATGAAGACCAGCTGGCCGAAAAGTCTCGTGACCTGGCTGAAAGAGAACGGGCTCTCAGAGAAGTCCGCACTTCAGCCAACGGCCGCTGTGTCGCTCAACTTATAGAGGAGCTTAACGCGAAGGATAAGGAGCTTACAGAGAAAGACAAAGAGCTTAAGGAAAAAGATGAAGAGATGGTGTCAGGAATAGCCGGAGCCTATGTGAATGCTCATAAGGATCTCTTGGCCGAACTCCAAAAGCGCTACCCTGAAGAGGACTTCTCCTGGATGGATGACCTGGCTCCCGAGGGCGACGGCGAAGATAGTGAGGAGGAAGCCGAAGGTGAGGGAGAGAGGGAGAGTGATCCAAATGTAGATCAGGCTGGGGGTGATCCCCCAGCCGAATAACTTGTATAGATTATGACATGAAATGAAATGCCTCTTTGTTCAATGAATGATTGTGATCGGAAAATTTTAAACCATTGTTTGTCTGAGTATTTGATTGTATGAGCACAGCAAAACAAAAACTAAATGTGATTATTAATCTAAGTATGAGAGATCGGAAAGCACTTTAAGCATGAGATCGGTAGGGAAGAAATGCTGAACGGAACTTGATCGAAAATTTAACTCGAACACTTAAGATCGGAATCCTCATTAAATCGAACTAAAACTTTAGCTCTTAAACCTTCGGAAAGGAGGTCGGTAGGAAAAGATCTAGTGCCAGTTCATTTTATTTATCAACAGAGATCAGGAATATACTTGACAGGTCCGGAAATTCGACAACGGGTTTGAGAGGTCGGTAAATGATTTGAGAGATCGGCGAGGCTTTAATGAATGTGAGGACTTAGCATTGATTCAATCCTTTGTGAGGAGAGATCGGAAATGTGACCGCCTATCAAAGAGGGATCGGAAACGTGATTAGCTGTTCAAAGAAGAATTTTTATTGATTCTAGGGGTCGGCCAAAATATGGTGTCGACAATGCCCTCTTTTCATAATTTCTATTAAAGGAAAAATTTCCGTATAGGAATTATGTAAAGATTCCGACTCATATTTTGGACGATTAGGTGTTTGAAGTTAAGGAACTAAAGCACACCTAAGTTAATGACCTAGAAATAGGCAATGGTTAGACCCAAATTAACTTGGATCAAAGAATCGGGGAATAAAAATTAAAATCAACTTAGATCAGGGATCCAGAGGTTGATGACGGAAAACGTAAACTGCAGGAAATTAAATTCAACTTAGATCAAGGAACCAGAGGTTGATAGCAGAAATGTAAATTGCATGAAATTAAAATCAACTTAGATCAAGGAACCAGAGGTTGATGGTGGAAATGTAAATTGCATGAAATTAAAATCAACTTAGACCAAGGAACCAGAGGTTGATGGTGGAAATGTAAATTGCAAGAAATTAAAATCAACTTAGACCAAGGAACCAGAGGTTGATGGTGGAAATGTAAATTGCATGAAATTAAAATCAACTTAGATCAAGGAACCAGAGGTTGATGGTGGAAATGTAAATTGCAAGAAATTAAAATCAACTTAGATCAAGGAACCAGAGGTTGATAGCAGAAATGTAAATTGCATGAAATTAAAATCAACTTAGATCAAGGAACCAGAGGTTGATAGCAGAAATGTAAATTGCATGAAATTAAAATCATCTTAGATCAAGGAACCAGAGGTTGTTGGTGGAAATGTGAATTGCATGAAATTAAAATCAACTTAGATCAAGGAACCAGAGGTTGATGGCAGAAATGTAAATTGCATGAAATTAAAATCAACTTAGATCAAGGAACCAGAGGTTGATAGCAGAAATGTAAATTGCATGAAATTAAAATCAACTTAGATCAAGGAACCAGAGGTTGATGGTGGAAATGTGAATTGCATGAAATTAAAATCAACTTAGATCAAGGAACCAGAGGTTGATGGCAGAAATGTAAATTGCATGAAATTAAAATCAACTTAGACCAAGGAACCAGAGGTTGATGGTGGAAATGTAAATTGCATGAAATTAAAATCAACTTAGATCAAGAAACCAGAGGTTGATGGCAGAAATGTAAATTGCATGAAATTAAAATCAACTTAGATCAAGGAACCAGAGGTTGATAGCAGAAATGTAAATTGCATGAAATTAAAATCAACTTAGATCAAGGAACCAGAGGTTGATGGTGGAAATGTGAATTGCATGAAATTAAAATCAACTTAGATCAAGGAACCAGAGGTTGATGGCAGAAATGTAAATTGCAGGAAATTAAGATCAACTTACAAGGCAAGTCTAACCCTGACACATGAAGTTTTTTCCTTGACGAAGTGTACTTAACAAGATACCGAAGGCCGATGATTAACGGAAAAGAAGTTGCAAGACTTGACCTATAACCCCATTTTCTTCAAATGCCCCTCTTCTGTTCCCGATTTTCTTCTTATTCTATGGAAAGCGCCTCATGGTTTTCACTTTCTTTCCGTCCATTTAACCAGAAGTGCCCTTTCGGGTTTTCACCTCTAGTTTTTTTTTTTTTTTTTTTTGAACGGCCATTCCCTGCAAATCTCATAATAAAGTACGTGAGGTTATCAATTTTTGAATTCAAATCTTATGGCAAAAATTTAACTAATTAATAGCACATTAAACAAGGATAGTATTAAAAGGTGAGTAAATAGGAAAACAAAAGCAGAAGGAATAAAGTATGACTTTATTATGGCTGAAAGGGAAGGTACAAGGATAGATTTCAGATAATCCTTATAGTTGGTTTTGAAGTCTTTTAATCGCCATTATTTCAGTTCTCTCAAGCCTCCCGTCAGAACGGTCTCCATCCTTGGTTTCATACCTCCTTCCTTATTTCTCCGCTTTTGGTTCTTGGGATGCCCTTTCGGTTTTCACCTAAGTTTTTTTTTTTGACGCCCTTTCGGGTTTTCATCCTTCACTTGTTTATGCATAATACCTCTTGACAGTGTCGGCATTCACAGGTCTCTGAAACTCTTCGCCGTCCATTTGGGTCAAGATCAAGGCTCCTCCGGAAAATGCCCTTTTAACCACATAGGGTCCTCGTATGTTGGTGACCATTTGCCCCGTGGATCGTTTTGGTTCGACAGCACTTTCTTCAGAACTAAGTCCCCGGTTTGGAATTCGCGTGGGCGAACGCGTTTATCAAATGCCCTAGCCATTCTCCTCTGATATAATTGCCCATGACATGCCGCTAACCTTTTCTCATCAAGCAAGTTTAATCGATCCAACCTTGATCGAATCCATTCGACTCATCAATTCGACTCCTTCAGATTCTTAGGAAGGGATTTCAACTTCAATGGCACACGCCTCCATACCGTAGACCAAATGAGTATGGAGTTGCCCGTCGAGTCCTCACTAAGTCCGGTATGCGTGAAGAGCGTAAGGGAGCATATCATGCCAATCCCTATATGTGACCGTCATTTTCCTGGATTATCCTCTTTAAATTTTTGTTTGCGCTTCCATCGCTCCATTCATCCGGGATGGTGCGGGAGGAATTGAGATGCCGGATTTTGTATTGATCACATAATTCTTAAATCTTTGGACCATTCAAGTTCTTGGCATTATCAGTGACAATTTCATTCGGGAGACCATGCCGGCAGATGATGTTGCTTTTGAAGAATTTAAGGAACGTGTTCGCGTGATGTGAGCATACGACGTTGCTTCGACCCATTTGGAGAAATAGTCGATGGCCACCGGATGAATCTGCCCATTGGATGCCTTAGGATTGATGGGACCAATCACATCGATGCCCCACATTGCAAAAGGCCAAGGTGAGACGAGGTTGAATAACTTGTGAGGTGGTACATTTATTGGATCCGCATAAATCGACACTTATGGCACTTTCTAAGTACTCGACGCAATCCTATTCCACTGTGGTCCAAAAATAACCACGTCGCATGATTTGCTTAGCCATCATGTGTCCATTGGCATGGGTCGCACAATTTCCCTCATGTGTCTCAAAGATGATTCTCTAAGCTTATTTCGCATCTACACATCTCGCACTGCCGTTGGAGCTCCTCTTGTATAGGGTTTCTCCACCGGGAAGTATCCCAATGCTAATCTCCGAATCATCTTCTTTTCATTTCGCTTGTCCCCAAAGGGAATTCTCTGGTTTTACAGTAGACCAGGATGTCATGATACCAGGGCTTTCCATCGGGCTCTTCTTCAATCATAAAGCAATAAGCTGGCTCATCCCTTGCTTTAACCCTCAATGCTTGAGTTGTCTGCCCTTCTTCCATTTGGGCCATAACGGCTAGAGTAGCTAAAGCATCAGCAAATTGATTCTTGTCCCTGCTAAGATGAGTGAAAGAGATTTCCTCGAATTCCTTGATCAGCTCCAGTAAGTACTTCTGATATGGGATCAACTTGGGATCCTTAGTTTGCCATTCTCCCTTGACTTGATAAATTATCAGAGCCGAGTCTCCGTACACTTCCAACTTTCTCGATTTTCATTTTGATAGCCTTGTAGACCCATCACACAAGCTTCATATTCTGCGACATTGTTGGTACAGTCAAACCTCAACTTGACAGCTATCGGGAAGTGCTTTCCGTCCGGGGATACCAGTACAGCTCCGATTCCGTTTCCGGATAAATTGACTGCTCCATCAAAATACATTTCCCATACATCGGCGGGCCCCTCTTCTTCGCAGTCTACTTCATTAATATGCTCGCTGGAACTCAAAATCGAGCTTCATAATCTCGGATAGGATTTTCCGCTAGGAGGTCGGCGATCACGCTACCTTTCACCGCTGGTCATGTAGACTATGTCGTACGTGAGATTATAACCTGCCACTTTGCTATCCTTCCTGGCACGAATGGGCTTTCAAATACATACTTGATAGGATCCATCCTGGAGATGAGCCATGTCTTGTGATTCAACATGTAGTGCTTGAGGCGATTTGCTGTCCAGGCTAACGCGCAGCAAGTCTTTTCTAAGGAAGAATACCTTGACTCACAATCGTTGAATTTCTTGCTTAGGTAATAAATGGCCTTCTCTCTTCGGCCGGTATCATCATGTTGTCCCAAAACACATCCCATTGAATTCTGCTGAACTGCCATGTACAGTATCAAAGGCCTGCCCGCCACAGGTGGAACCAATACCGGTGGATTTGACAGATACTGCTTGATTTTCTCAAAAGCCTCTTGACAAACTGAATCCCACTGAGTAGAGTTATCTTTCCGGAGTAATCTGAAAATAGGCTCAGCTTTGGCAGTAAGATTAAAAATAAACCTCGAAATGTAGTTCAGCTTTCCCAGAAAACTGCGCACCTCCCTTTCTGTTTTTGGGGATGGCATTTCTTGAATAGCTCGAACCTTGTCTGGATCTACTTCTATCCCTTTCTCACTTACTATGAATCCCAACAACTTTCCCGATTTAGCTCCGAATATGCATTTAGCAGGGTTCAGCTTCAAGTGGTACTTCCTGAGCCTTTCGAATACCCTCCTCATCACCTGAACGTGGCTCTCTTCTCCCCTGGATTTAATGATCATATCATCCACGTACACCTCCACTTCTTTATGCATCATGTCATGGAATAATGTGACCATCGCGCGCTGGTAAGTAGCCCCTGCATTTTTCAACCCGAAGGGCATGACCCGATAGCAGAACACTCCCCATTGAGTGATGAAAGCAGTTTTATCCTTGTCTTCTTCGTCCATTGGGATCTGATTGTACCCTGAAGCCCCATCAATGCACGAACACCTACCCAATCCCGCAGCATTGTCAACTAGCACATCAATGTGGGGGAGAGGGAAATCGTCTTTCAAGCTAGCTTTATTAAGGTCCCTGTAGTCAACGCACACTCTGACTCTCCCGTCTTTCTTCATTACCGGAACGACGTTAGCCACCCATTGGGGATATTTGACCACTTCCAAGAATCCGGCGTCATACTGTTTCTTGACTTCATCCCGAACCTTAAGCAGTGTGTCGGGATTCATTCTCCTTAGTTTCTGCTTCACCGGAATTGTTCCTGGGATTAAGGGAATTTTGTGCGTTACTATCTGAGGGTCCAAACCCACCATATCCTCATAGCTCCAGGAAAACACGTCGAGGAATTCCTTAAGCAGACAGATCATATCTCCCAATTCCTCACTCTCCACTACCTTAAGTTCCCTTTTTACTTCCTCCGTGCCTAAGTTTATTGTGCGCGTTTAGCTTTCACAAGGCATGAGGAGGGTTCATGTTTTTCATCGTCTTCTTCGTAAGGTCTTCCTCGTAATCACTTGAAGTAATAGCGATTATGGGGATTTCAAAATTAACCAGAGGATTTTCTGAATCTATTGGATTATTAGGTGCTAATTGATGAATGGTCCTGAATGAATAAAGAATAGAACATGTTATAAGGATGGAATTTAAAAGGAAAGAAAGAGAGTGTTGGATTTAAAAAAATGCGCTATCAATTTATTAATAATATTAATGCCATAAGAAAAGGTCCATTTACAGTATTACACTTGTCACCATGGACAAAGTGATCAAGTGTAGATAACCGTGAGGTACTTTACTCGAGATTGAGCATGTGGATATCCTCCGTTGTCGGTTGTTCAGCTCTCCCGCCTCAACCATTTGGCGAGACTAGGGCCTCATACAAGGAGTCGGTTGGATGACATCGATGGATGGATCATCGGGTGATTCTTCTGTATTTGCCGGATGTTGAATGACCGGTTTGGTGAAGATCTCCATGACTCTCGGGACTACTTTCATCTTTCCCATCTTCTGGTCAAACCTCTGATCCCGAAGTATTTTCCTCATCCAGAATCGCCCATCCACGAGGGCATCCTCCTCATATCCCAAACCACTACGGCCCACCTTCTGAATAGCCGGTATGGGTTCCACGATCCCTTGTAATGTGGCGCCTAGGCCTTTACCCTCTTCATACCCGTTCTTTGACAGCACTTTGGCTACCATAGCCATAGCCCCCTCTTTCCCAGTATCTTGCAGCTCAAGGGCCTGGAAAGAACTCTCCAATGATTCCTCGGCCGCTTCCACATAGGGAAGTGATTGCGGCTTGGTGACCAGTATGGCCTCTTCGCCCCTCACAGTGATGATTTTGCCGTCCTTAATGTATTTGACCTTCTGGTGCAAAGTCGAAGGAACAGCATTCGCGGAATGGATCCATGGTCTTCCCAACAGCATAGTGTAAGCCGGCTCAATGTTCATGACCTGGAACGTGACATTGAAAGTACATGCACCAACTTGGATTGGCAAGTCAATGTCCCCCAGCACCTCTCTCCTGGTACCGTCAAAGGCTCTTACCACCATAGCACTCTGACGTATATATGATTGGTCAACCGGCAGCCTGGCTAAGGTAGCGCTAGGCAGTACATTGAGGGCTGATCCGTTATCGATGAGGACCTTGGCCACTATACAACCCTTGCATTTCACAGTTACATGCAGAGCTTTATTGTGTCCTAAGCCTGCGGGGTCTACCTCCTCTTCAGAAAAGGCTACAAAGCTGGATGCCTGGATTTGTTCTACTATCTTCTCAAATTGCCCCGGAGTAATGTCGGGGTTCACAAAGGCTTGATCCAGGATTCTTTGTAAGGCTTGTCGGTGCACTTCCGAGCTCGGGATCGGTGATATGATGAAATCCGGCGGTGTTTTTCTCAACCGCTCCACCACATCATACTCGCTCTGTTTCATTATTTGGAGCAGCGATTCTTCATCTTCCTTGTGCTCAATAGGCTCGCTTCCTCGCTTTCTCAACCTCCTCTTCCGTGTTTGGATGACTCTCCCATTTTACTTTCCCTTTTCTCTTCTCTCTTTCTTCGTTCAGTAACACCTCCCACTTGAGTTATAAACTCGACTTCTTGCTCAGTGGAGAGGATTTTGTTGCAATAACGGGTCTAGAATCGGCTTGGGGAGTAGTGTTGCTAGCAGGTGTCCAAAGATAAGTCATTCTGAAGTGCTCGTGAGGAGCGAAACATGGTTTTGGTGGTGCGGAGGTGAGGCAATAATAGGAGCGGATGTACTGCTTGACGCTCCCTGAGTGAAAACTTGGAAGTTATAGTTCCAAGGGACAGCGTGAGTATTGGTGATGGGGAGCTGAGGTGGAGTTTGGATAACTGTTACCGGCGGAGAGGCTACCGGGGGTGAGAAGGTGATTCTGGGTTTGGAGGTGGAGGCGTTACCGTATCCGGTGGTGTTCACTCCTTTTCCGTTTCGGCCTTATGCGGCATCTCAGAACCTTGAGTGACAATAAGTTCCGGACTTCTTGCCTGAACCCCTCACAATCTCGCAGCTCATGGTCAGCTGCCTCTCCATGGTAAGGACACCTCGTACTCTCTTCGAATCCCGCTGCCTGAGGGCAAAGGTAGCCTTCCCTCGTTGCTACAGTAAAAATCTCCTCGAAGTATGGAACCAGCTCATCCACTTCTGGTGTTGATCCCTCTCCCTTAGACTCTATCATATTTACACCACTGCCCGCATTGTGGTTAGGCAGTGGGTTTGAGGTAACATTGGGGAGGGAACCATTTCCCTCGATCTTCAACCACCCGTTTCGGATTAAAGCGTGCACTCTCCCTCTGAGTGCCCCGCAGTTATCAGTTGAATGCCCTTGTGCCCCTCCATGATACTCACAACGGGCAGTGGCATCATACCACCTGGGATATGGCGGCTGGATTGGGTCTAAGGGGACTGGTACGATTTGGTTTATACCGACAAGGTATCGGTATATTTCACTGAGAGGAAGGGGAAGAGGTGGATCAGGGTTCCTTGGAGGTCTCGGGTTGTTTTGCGGTGGTCTTGGTTGAGCTGGAGGAGGAGGTGGTCTTGGTTGGAAATTTGTAGGTGGGGCGTATTGTGGGCGTGGTTGTGAATAATTAGGGAAAGAAGGTGGAATGTTTGCGATGGTCTGGCCATGAGAGGGAGGATATGGCCGGTAGTTATTTTGGGGGTAATTATTCTGTCGAGTGATGGAATGCACATCACTCTCCTTTTTCTTGCCGAAATTGGCAGTCTTCTTCACAGGGTTCTCAGCCAACTCCTGTAGTCTTCCTATTCTCAGATTAGCTTCAATTCTCTCACCAGCTTGGATGATATCTGAGAAACTGTTGGAGGTATTTCCAATCATCGTTGAAGTAGGAGCCTTCAATGTTTCAATGAATAGGAGCAAAGTTCATTGTCGATCACTGGAGGATATACTTCTGCAGCCTTCTCCCTCCATCGTTGGGCATACTGCTTAAAACCTTCCCGGTCTTTCTGTACCAGGTTCTGGAGGTCCCTCCTTGTGGGTGCTGCATCACAATTGAATTTGTACTGCTTAAGAAAGGTATCGGCTAAATCTTTCCAGGAGTGCAGCTTGCTCCTGTCCAATTGTATACACCATCTCAGAGCTGCTCCGGAGAGGCTCGTGAAAGAAGTGAATGAGAAGTCTATCGTCTTCTGTTAAGGCAGACATTTTGGCAATGTAGGTTGCCAAGTGGATGCGGGGATCTGAGTTTCCGGTGTACTTGTCGAAATCCGGAACCTTGAATTTGGGTGGTACCACCACATCTGGCACCAATCTCAGTGATGACACATCGACTGAACCATACATGTTCAGCCCTTCTATAGCTCTCAGTCTTTCTTCTAGAGCCGATAGTTTCTCATTTTCTCTCGCCCTATGTTCTCCTTCCACCGTATGATGCGCTCCTCCAACTGGGAGCTGAGGGGTGGAGTAAACTGGAGGGATCGGGATTGAAGGGTGAGGCTCGGCATTTGAGATAGCCGGGTAATAGGAAAAAGGTAGGTCATTATTTATGGTCACCGGATTGACAGTGACGGTCGGGTCCGGGATTGATGGCTGGAAAGTGAAGGAGGTTGAAGCGTAGTGAGAATCAACCGTTGTAGGAGGTGGGGGAGGTAATGGTAGGTTAGGGTCAGAAGTGGGCCTATTTTGGGACATCTCCCTCATCATCTTCATAAGTTCTGAAACCTGGTCTTTTAGTTCAGACACTTGCCCCTGTAGGTTCTGTACTTGTTCCTGGTCTTCCATTAGTTTTCTTGTTCGAGATCTTGTTAAGTACACTCGCTGGGGTTGGACCGTGTGCTTGGTCAGACTTGCGTTGTTAGAAGCAATATTGATTTCCTGTGAGGTGTAAAAAAGAAAATTTTAAATAAACTTCGAATTTTGCAAAGAAACTAAAAGTCTGATGCAGACGGAGGATCTGATGGCATTTGAGAGCCAGGTTGAAATCTGTAAAAAGGATAATCGCCTCAGCTTTATCATGGCATCGTTCGATAGTCTGACCGTGAATGACGGGATTGAATGCGCATTTATGATACCTGTCCATATAGCGCATTTCAATTTTTCACATAACCCTAGCGAGGAAGTTCCTACGGGAGTCATACTATTCATTCACAAATTTTGCTAAACAATGGTCCAAAAATCACTTCATTAACTGAGTAATTTGTACATCGTATCTTTTACATTGGCCTAGGCTCTGGAAGGTTCTTTATAATAAGATGACATTTTCTGAGATACTCATATAACCTTTCTTCTTGCTTGGCGGGGTCGAATGCTTTCAGAGCGTACTCGGATTCAGGTAATAGTTCTTGTTTTCCCTGTGCTATTGTTCTCTCCAGCTGGTCAACATTCTCTTTCAGTCCTTGATAGAGAGCAGCTTGTTTTTCTTTCTCTTTCCTTTCTTTAGCACACTCTTTCAAGATATCGTTGATGAGTAGTGCTTGTTCTTTCAATTCGAGCTTCTTCTTTTTGTTTTCTTGCTTATACTCTTCGATGAGTATCTCTTGGTATTTCATCTTTTCCTGAAACTTGCTATTCTGTACTTTTATTTCTTTGGTCTCATCTTGAAGAGAGTCCTTTTCCTTTTCCCACTGTACCTCTTGCTCCTCGAACCCCATCCTTTCGGCCCTTACCTCTTCCTTAAGTCTTCTTACTCTCCTTTTAAGTTTCTGCTGTTGGTCCTTCAATTTGCTTTATTTGTTCCTGTAGTTGTGAGTTCTCAGTATTAGCCTCTCGTAGTGAGTCATCCAGATGGCCATTCGTTTCTTCTAATAGGACATCTCGGAGCGGGTCACCGTCTTCGAATTTCACAGTTGAATGTTCTCGGTCCCTGTCAGCTCTCCATTTAAGATAATCGCCCGAGATGCTTGGGCCCTTAGGCGATCTCTCCATCAGAGTGACGTTTTCCCAAGATTTGCGAGCCTTTTTCAAACCTTCTTCTCCTTTGAGCTCGTGGTAGAAGCAACCTTGGTGGTATTCTTCGATGTTGATCACAGACTGTGTTGAGCCGAACTGCCTCATTACCAATGCCGGAGTGTAACTTGTGTATCCGGTTACTCCGATCAGGGACACCGACTGAATACCCCCTGTACCGATCAAAACGGGTTGGCTTGACGTCCACAGCTTCCTCCAACAGTAATCATGGCTATTGAAACTCAAAATCCGTTCCCACCATTGTTTTTCATTCTTCGGGCTGATCACTAACCGGATCATCTTCTCAATGGGAGGCTGGTCAAGGTACCAAGTCAATCCTTTTGTCTCCACAGGACACATGTGGCTGATAATCCAGAGGTATAACAGTTGAGAACAACACTTAAGGGATCCTCTGCCCTGTTGTCTGCAGTAGGTAAGGGTTAATAAAGTCTCCGCAAGGATTGCAGGTATTGGATTAATCTGCTGCCTTTCCACCGTCCAGAACACTTCCACCGCGTTACAAGTTATGATTCCCAATGGTCCCGGGAACAGAATCAGATCGTAGATTCCCAAAGCGAGAGCTACTGAAGCCCGGTCCCACTGTTTCTCTTGGAGGTATTGATCTAAACATTTCTGGAGATATGTCCAATACCAACCATGTGTTTTTCCCTTGGCAGTTTCTTTGGACTTTACTTCTTCTGGGGGAGAACCCAACATATGAGCCAACCGTTTCCAGGTTTGCCTATGCTCGAGGTGTAAGTAGATCCGGCTCTGCAATGAGTATGGGATCCCCAGCAATGCCTGATATTCTTCCATAGTGGGGACCGTATCAATGTCATTGAAAGAGAATACCCCATATTTAGGATTCCAAACCGACAACATGGCTTTTAATGCCGGGATTTGGACCTTGACTTGCATTAAGGTTGCAATCCTCCCGTACTTCTCTTCAAAACGTACCTTGGCCTGATCGGGAAGCGACCTCCATCCGTTAGACAGACCCTCTAGGCTGTTCATTCTGACCTCTATTTTATTCAGATCTAGCGAAGGTAGCGAGCCAGCAGGTGCCTCGGAAGCATCATTTTGCGAAGTGGGACAATGAGCTGATTTGGACCAAAGTTTAGCATTCTGAACCTTTCCTACCGACTGACTCGAGGATGCCATGATAAAAATGATGCCTATCCTTTTACAGACTCTTGGTTTGGTAATGCCTGTGAGGAAATTCGTTAGTAAGACAAATTAGGGTAATTTTGAATCATACTGTTGACAGAGTGACACGTACACATTTATCAAAGTAGGAAAATGTGTAGGTGTTCTAGTAGGATTCAAGATTACCCTCAAAAGAAATGAACAAAAGGAAATTAAAGCAGAATAGGGTAAGAGAAAGTATGCCCCTTTTGTCCTATAGTAGGGAGACTCCTAACACCGGGTGAGCTCTACCTACCTGGATAGTTCTATCTTATGAGGTAATTTACTACGGCCTTCAACTATTGTGATAGTTTAGCTCAGGAACTAATTTTCTAAAAGCCACAGGTTCCCAAATTGTCCCTACTGTAAACAGTAGAGCCCCATTCTACCCCTGTGATGTTATCGGGAAAATTCCACGAGTATCACAGTGGATAGAGCGAGTTTCAATTTGAGCAGAAGCCTTCACGGATACTAACGGGTAGAACCCACTGCACCGCTACATGACCCCCTCCTACTTTCCTAAAAGGGTAAGAAAGCCCGGGTTAGGACCATAGTGTGTGAGGACATTGTGTAAGTGTTCAGTGTGTGAAGGGACACCTTTACCTCTTCCCAATTCAGGGGGATTTTATTTTCCCATTTTTTCGTTTTTCTTTCTTTTGAAATGAAGAACACTGTGAGAGATAGAACACGCAAGACAAAATAGTTAGCAGCAATACTAATTAACATATAAGACATCGCCGAGTGAGCCCATCTAACTATAATTTGATCGGAAAAAAAAAAATTAAATCTAATTTTGGACCACTAGACCGGGGTTAAGTCGGTTCGTCCCCAGTGGAGTCGCCAAGCTGTCGCAATAGATTTTGCGGTCGCCTGGACGATCACTCACCGAAGTGGGAAAAAGTGAGGAGTCGCCACCTTAGTTTTGAGGGAAACTAAGGAAAACCATTTGAGAAGTTAAATTAAAAATGAAACCACTTCAAAACAGAGATTCTAAGTTCGGGGTCCGTAAACGGGTGGGGAAGGTGTTAGGCACCCCACCTCGTCCCTTAATAAGGGTAAGTAGATTTAATTCTGCGTCCTTTATAAATTAGTTAGGAGGGCTTAGGCGGCAATGTTAATCCTTTTGGTAGAAGGAATATTTGATTTTTCACTAAATTTGGATCACCCAGATACATAAGTAAATGAGACAACCTTAGTGAACGGGTGTGAGAATCGGATAAGAACTCTCCTCCCATCTCTTTTAAGTTACTTATTAAAATTTTGAGGGGAGACCGGATAAGAACCCTCCTCCGATCTCCCTTAGAGTTATTTATTAAAATTTTGAGGAGACCAGATAAGAACCCTCCACCGATCTCCTATAGAGTTAATTATTAATGTTCAGAGTTGAGACCGGATAAGAACTCTCCTCCGATCCCTATTTAATGTTTATTAGAATTTTGAGTTGAGACCGGATAAGAACTCTCCTCCGATCTCTTTTAATAGTTATTAAAATTTTGGATTGAGACCGGATAAGAACTCTCCTCCGATCTCTTTTAAATTAGAATTTTGGGTTGAGACGGGATAAGAACTCTCCTCCGATCTCTTTTAAATTAGAAAGGAGCACAAAGGGATTTTTCCGATCTCCCGAATTTTGGTGTCCTAAGAACCTAAGGATAAGGATCCTTAAATTTAAAGAGGTTGGGGATAAGATTTCTCGATGCCTTTTGGCTAGATGGGGAAAACTAGACTCGATTTACCGACCTTCCATGTATTCATTTTACCAATGTCTATTAACATCCGATCTATGCTGTTATGTTTACTTTGGTTTTATTTCGCTTTATGACATCTTGCCGAATTGCTATTTACGTCAGCCTAATGGTTTGGCTATCTTCCTGACGTGTTATTCATGTTCTCTCTTTTAAAAGAGACCCCTAAGTTGTAGCTACCTACGTTTACCCAACCATTTACATACTACTAGGAGTTAGAAAACTTGTTTTCAGAAATGACGGAGATCAATAAAATGAACTGATCACTAAAAAGATGATTTGAGAGTGACTTTCTTTGGGATTGCTTGTGCAGAAATGATCTTGAAGAAAATCGCAGATGTAAGAAGAACAAGGAAAATGCGGAAAATAAACGTAGACACTTAATAAAACAGTAGCATGAACTCTTATAATAACATTTTGCTTGGGTTCTCTCGCATAAAAATAATCTTGAAGAAAATTGCATATATGAAGAACAAAGGAAGTGCAGAAAATAAACGTAAACAACAAGATGAACTCTTACCGTGAGGAGCGGGTCTACTAAAATAGTTACTGGGTGGCAAGCAGGATGAGATAAGAGGGTGATTAGCCCGAGGGTGGTGTTCTTCGTGAACTGGTGGGTACTTAGCTAAAGAAATGAGTGATATGAAGTTGATCTTGGCGGTGAAAACAGAGATGATAAAAGATGAAAGTGAGAGTATGACGGATAATGAACAAACTGGAAATATAGGGTTCCAGTATTCAAAATCTCTTCAAGAAAACACTTCAGAAAACTAGTTTCCAAAGTCCTTTTAATCAACACTTCTAAATAGCAGAGTAACAAACTAAATGAATTTTCAGAGTTCCTCTTGCTATAATAACAGCCTCTCGTCTGTTTTTCCGTCCCTCCCTTGAACAGTTTTTATGCCGGTATTTATAGGAATCGGGTGCTCTTTGTGAAGGGTCAGGATTTATTTGAGGGAGATGGAGGGTCGAGATCTCGAAGGACATGATCGGAGGTTTAGGAATTAAAGAGAATCGAAATGAATGGTTGAGATCACTCTTCATAATATTTGTCCTTTTCTTCTTTCCATCTGACGGTCCCAGATTTCCTTGTCCGGAATGATCCGAGGGCTAAGAGTGAAAGACGCTGGTATTGTCGTCTTCTCTCTTGATCTAAGGGTTCCGGGTTTGTCCTTACAAGTGGGATCAACGGTGGAGATTGGGATGTACAGGACTGTCATGACATACCCTGGCACCTGTCAGCATTGCGGGCGATTCTTAGGCGTGCGGTGGGGATCGCGTCTGCCACGCTTTAACTACCTCGGCTCTGATTCTGACGACGGTTATTGGGATTTGTCTTATTCTTTTTGTCTTCCGATCCCTCCCCTAGCTCCTATTCCGATCTCTCATGCTGATCTCCTATCTCCCGATCTCTAATATCCCTTAATCAGTCAGTAATCGGTCCAAGAAATAATTACAACTCGATTCTCAAGCGTCCGCCGTTTTCCGCTTCGACATTAAATGCCCATTTCCCCTATATATACCCACGACGGAGACATTTTCTTCATCTGACTTTCCTCTCTTCTTTTCTTACTTTCCCTGTTCTAGCTGCTCCGGTGGAAGTTCTGGCTATAACTGTGGCTTTGATCTTTTTCCGATGAACTTCTTTACTTACCGACTGAAAATTCACGATCCCGGTGATCGAATGACCTTTACTGATGATGGTGAGAGGACTGGATTTGATCGATCTGTATTGCGGACTTTGGTTGTACCGATCTCGAGTCGCTCTACTGATTTCATTCGCTTCATCGCATTGGGTGTTCCGGCGTCTTTCCTCCACATTGGGTGTTCCGACAGGGTCGGTTTGAGTGGTAACATCGGTGATGATGTCTCTCATCTTCATGGGAGTCATAGTCACCCCATCCGAGCCGCACATCTATCCGATGCCAACAGTGGCCTCTCTGGTCAAACACATCTTTTGATTCACCACAAGACTAGGCTCGACATAGGCCTTTTAGATAGGATGTTCCACCGGTCTCTAGAGATCGCCCAAATGATGTAATCTGAAATGTAATCGATCTCTAGAGATTGCCCAAATGATATAGTTAGACCTTTATTGTAGTCCGATCCTAGAGATCGCCCAAATGATGTATTTTATTTTCAATGCAATCCGATCTCTAGAGATCACGAAATGATGTGATCCAATGTTAGTGTAATCCGATCCCTAGAGATCGCCCAAATGATGTAACCCGAACTTTTGAAAATAAAGACTTTATTTTGTCGGTTATCATCTTATTATTTTTGCATAGATTATTTTCCGATCTCTAATGTGGTTATCCGATCTGGTTCTTTACCTGAATGACACTTAACTGATCCTTTATTCAAAATATTTAGTTCATTATGCCGATCTCTAATTAACCGATCTCTGAACATTCAGATATTTGAGAGAAGTGTCGAGCAGTGTCGAGTTCCACCAATCGATGCGCTGCCTAGAACCTCGCGAGCATTAAATGCTCGGACTAGTATAAATAGGGGTGGGAGGGTTAGCCAGTTGTTCTCTCATTCCATTTTCAATCCTCTGCTCACAACTTCGAAGTTCTCTCATTTTCTCAAGTTCTTCCGACGCCGATCAGACTCCGGTAAGGGCTTTGATCCTCTTTTTAATTTAAATTCTTTGTTTCTTTTGAAAATGAACGGTGCCGAAGGTCAGAGAGCGGCGAGCCCTCCTTCGATTCAGTTCTCGTGGTCATCGTCTGAAGAAGAGGCAGTCGGGCCAAGCGTTCAACAAGAACCTCCCAGGGCCTCCGTTCCAACTCGGGGGCGGGTCATACCATCGAGGCTCGCACCTTCTTCAAGGAGAGAGACCCTTCCTATAGACGAGCTTCCGTCGGTTCTTCGACAATCCGACCGCAATCGTTTGTTCAAGAATACAATATTTGTCCCGATTCATATGAGTGATCAAGTGCCATGGCGATCTTCGTGTCGATCACTCTTTTGAAGAGAATGACATGGTCATGGTGTACGAGGAACAGTTAAAGGCCGGTCTGAGGTTCCCTCTAGCCGATTTCTATAAGGAGGTCCTAAAACTTCACCGAGCATCCATTGTTCAAATCCACCCCAACTCGTGGCGGATCTTGGTAGCTTTCCGAGGTCTATGCCGAGCTAAGGGAATCAGACCTACGGCTAAGGTGTTCGCCGAGCTGCACGGACTAACTCGCGAAAGGATGGCGAACACTGGTTCTTTGGTGAAGCCTCATTGCGGACTCTTTTCGATCGCCCTCATCCCTTAAGAATTGGAAGAACCAGGTTCTTCATTCCGAGGAGTAAAGATCCGAGCCGCTTTGAGGACTTTCCTCGTAGTCGGTGGTACCAGGGCCCTCGCTCAAGCACATTACCCGAGTCAAGAGGAAAGCTTAATAGTGATGGAGTGAAAAGTCGCCGCCACTCTAAAATATTCTGTCCAAATGCGGTGACTACCGAATCGCACCATTGGACCATGCAATCGATCACGGCCGAGAGATCGCGAACTTCCGCTCTCTGACCTCGGCATTGGTATTTTCTATATCTCAGTTCTCAGGACCTTAGCGATCTCACTAACCTCTTTTCTGTGCAGGTATGGCGGGTGGTGAGGGTTCTAGGAAGCGGAAGAAGGAAAGAGAGATCTCCCGGAAGGTAAAGGAGATGAAGCGTTCGGAACGTCTTCAAACACCCGGTCACGAACCTGGGGAGATACAAAGAGACCCGCCTCAACCTTCGGGTCCGCCGACCATTGAAGCTGTCAGATCTCCTCCTAGATCGGAAGAGCAGCCCCCGCCTCTCTCAGTTATTCCAAGCACGGAAATGGAGCCTTCTCAATCTTCTGGGAGGACCTCTTCTCGTGGCGCTCAGATACTGATCGACTGCTTGAAGAATAACCGGACTGTTAGGGAGAACTCCGATTTTGCCAAAGTCCTGGGATCTACCATCTTCTTTCAAGAGGATCGGGACAGGCTATCCCGGAATGGTCTCGATGATATCTTGACTCGAACCATGAGCTTGAATGTGGAGTGTCTGGTGAACCAGACCATGGTTCGGGAAAAGATTCAACGTCTGGGTAAGGAGGTCGGGAAGAAAAATCAGGAATTGGCTTCCCTCCGATCCTATCTCTCATCCTCTCGGGTTTATTTATCTCAAGTCGAGGGCAGGCGAAAGTACCATAAAGACCACCGGCCGAAAAGTCTCGTGACTGGCCGAAAGAGAATGGGCTCTCGGAGAAGTCCAGCACTTGTGCCAACGAAGCCGCCAGTCGCTCAACTTATAGAGGAGCTTAACGCGAAGGATAAGGAGCTTACAGAGAAAGACAAAGAGCTTAAGGAAAAAGATGAAGAGATGGTGTCAGGAATAGCCGGAGCCTATGTGAATGCTCATAAGGATCTCTTGGCCGAACTCCAAAAGCGCTACCCTGAAGAGGACTTCTCCTGGATGGATGACCTGGCTCAGGGCGGCGAAGATAGTGAGGAGGAAGCCAAGGTGAGGGAGAGAGGAGAGTGATCCAAATGTAGATCAGTGGGGTGATCCCCAGAATAACTTGTCTGATTATGACATGAAATGAAATGCCTCTTTGTTCAATGAATGATTGTGATCGGAAAATTTTAAACCATTATTTGTCTGAGTATTTGATTGTATGAGCACAGCAAAACAAAAACTAAATGTGATTATTAATCTAAGTATGAGAGATCGGAAAGCACTTTAAGCATGAGATCGGTAGGGAAGAAATGCTGAACGGAACTTGATCGAAAATTTAACTCGAACACTTAAGATCGGAATCCTCATTAAATCGAATTAAAACCTTAGCTCTTAAACCTTCGGAAAGGAGGTCGGCAATAAAACTGGTAGGAAAAGATCTAGTGCCAGTTCATTTTATTTATCAACAGAGATCAGGAATATACTTGACAGGTCCGGAAATTCGACAACGGGTTTGAGAGGTCGGTAAATGATTTGAGAGATCGGCGAGGCTTTAATGAATGTGAGGACTTAGCATTGATTCAATCCTTTGTGAGGAGAGATCGGAAATGTGACCGCCTATCAAAGAGGGATCGGAAACGTGATTAGCTGTTCAAAGAAGAATTTTTATTGATTCTAGGGGTCGGCCAAAATATGGTGTCGACAGTAGGGTTGGGGTTTTTATTGGGTTTTTTTTATTGCAATTGGAGTGGTTGATGGGGAATCATTAGTTCCATTCTTCCATGTGGATCTCAATGGGTGGTAGTTAGGTAGAAAAGTTGTTTTGGAGACTATGGCAAAGGAAATTTACCTTTGCTCTTATAAATAGCAGCAATTAATAGACTAAGAATTTGGGGTTGCTAGGATGAGTGCCACATGTTCATGAGCTATTGGGCTCGATAGTAGAGACAATAGTGTAAACCCCTCTCTGAAATTTTTTAAAATATTCCATCACATCACATGAGATACTTTATGTAACGACCCAACCAAGGCCAATTACTAGCGCTAAGGAATGGGTCGGTTTAAGGCTAGTAGAACCCATAGCAAGCCTAAAACCTACTAAAAACATTACTTTTATTTATGAATACATAACTTAAGCATCTTTATCAATAGTACACTTTAGCATTCACTCTGTGGCTTTAGAATATTTCATTTAAAAGTGGCTCAAAATTTGAGCCTTAATGTTAGTTCCATAAATGATAAAGTCTAGTTCATTCATTCATAACATAATGCATAAAAGAGTGCTTTAAAGTTCACACAATATGTAACTTACTATAAAACTAAAGCCAAGCACAAAAAAATTAAACCTTTAATTATACATGTCCGGCAAACTAAAACTCGAATTGACATAACTTATTTTGCTAACCATTTTGCTATTATCTTTAGTGTTGTTGCTCTTCACCTCGAGTTAATGGAATAGAGTAAGCTTGGGAAAACTTAATGAAAAAACTAATAATTAATATAACCCTTGCTTTCATTAATTTCATACACATGAAATGTAGAAGGCATATGGATTTCTAATATACAAACAATTCATATAGGATAGAATTGTCAATAATGATTTTCCAAAACCAATTGCTTGGCTCATAAAGATGCACTTCGGGACTTTCTTTTGTCACATATCATATACCATTATTTCCCACTCATGAAGAAGCTCCTTGGGACTTCCTCTTTATATAATAGTATGACAAGGGCATGCTAGGCCTCACCTATACTTAATAACATCATACCATGCACAAACATATCACATACATATCCATAGTGTGGGAAATATCTATTGATGCATTAACAAGAATTTATGCATTAATGCAACATCTTTGTGCTCTAGATACATACACCCTAAAAAAATATGAAATGATGCATGAAAATGCTCATAATTTCATTTACAAATAATTAAAGTCATTGTCATTTAGTAGGGTTAGTTTTACTCATCTCTTATAGCCTATCACAAACCAAACACAAAACGTAGTTCTTCTTTTCCATTACGGTCCCTCAAATCTCTTATGTCTGATCCTACAAAATATGAACCTAGTGAGTTATCCAAGCCTCTTAAAGTCTATACACACATCTTACTATCACTTCTAGTTTATTCTAGTCGATAAAAAGGGGTTTTAGAGCCTTGAAATGAAAAGCAAAAACATGCAGGCAGGACCAACATTAGCTACCGAAGTAAGGAACTTCAACTACCGAAGTCCGAAATTCCAAGAATTCTACAAAAGCAATAACTACTTTGGTAGCCGAAAGTCCTTATTTTGGCTGCTGAACTTGCCGAATTCCAGAACCCTAAACTTGAATTTACTTTTTGCTTAAACAAGACTAAACTCACTTTATAAGGCTCCAAAAAGCAATCCAACAAGTAAGGCACTATTACACATAATCTAATAACTTAGAAAAAAAAAATTAAAAATACAACATGCATCCATCAATTTCTTAAACCCACAAAGATTTTTGCCAATGTCAAAAAAGCTCAAAACGAGGGAAAAACATTTAAGAGCCATATCACCATTTCTTTTGTTCAACTCTTTACTCAAAGAATAGTAGAATAGTCATATAGAACCTTCAATACATGCATGAAATTGATCTATCCTTGATCACTTAGCATTAAGAAAAACAAGCTAGTGACATTCATTTATTAACCATCCCATTAAACACTTACTCATTAGGCATCAAACAAGAAAAAAGAAGGGATGATCTAATTTTCCCAAACCACAAATTGAAGTTTTAAAACATAAAACTACACATGCATCCATAGATTTTCCAAATTAGTTCCAACAAAATTCAATACCCAAGGTAAGTGCTTTTTTTTTTTTTCATGAGAGAAAGTAGGAAAGAACTAACCTTTAAAACTCAAATTTGCAAGAAAGATGCCTTAATGATCCCCTTCTCTCTACTAAATTTTGATTCAAATTTTGGTATCCTTTTCTTAAACCATGGCTTCCGAAAGAACTCCCATCTTCAATTTAGCTCCAAAAGATCTTTCCCCAAATTAAAACAAGTAACCCAAAAGATAAATTTTTTTTTTCAAGAGAAAGTCATTGTTGCTTGGCTCATTACATGTGACTGTTGAGAGAAGAATTGTTTGACTTAAAATTTCAAGTTTCCTTTAAAATTTTTGGGTATGAGCCATTTATAACCCCTACTAGAAAAGGGACTTTTGACTACTTAAAGGGACTTTAGGCTATCAAAAGTCCTATTTTCAAAAATTCCAAGTTTGTCTCTTAAATCAATTCACACTAACTCATGACACCTCATGCAAGGACAATAAACTTAAAACACCATAAAAATTTTATCATTCATGACTAAAAAGAGTTTTTCTAACCCTAATTCCTTCTGATCCCTATTAAGGTTTCCAGGACCTATCCAAAACCTCCACTAATGATCGATTTTGGTCATCAGAGATTAAGGGGTGTTACACAATGTGATAGGAAGTGCAAGTCTAGAGTTGAAACACTTTGGTTGTCGAACTTCTCAGGGTAGAAAAATATAAATAGAAGGTGGGAGAAATATCTCCCACCAACTCTCCCCTTTTTAAGTCTCTAGAGCTTTCTATTCTTCACTCTCCTTTCTTTAATTTTCTCCTTTCCTCACTAACCCAACACCCTAAATCCTAAGAGTTTTCCTCAGACCTTCTCTGTAAAGGCATGTTAACCCTTTGCTTCCTCTTTTTTTGCTTAGAGGATGTGTTAACGATTTGGATGGATGATTGAATGAATGAAATAAGAGATTTAAGTGAGTTCTTTCTCTTTTCCTCTTCCTATTTGATGAATTAGAACTATCAAATCTATTGTCTAAAGTTAAACTAGTAAGTTAGAATGGAATGAGAAATCTAGGTTTTATGTAAATTATTGAATCTGAGATTAAATTGAGGAATTCAGGTTATTTAAGGTTTATCTTAGTTGTTTAGTGTGACACCACTTACCCGCGTATAGTATACCCGAGTAAGTAATGCCACACGGTGTACTGGCACACTCTAATATACCTTACTTAATTTGTGTCATGCTTTTGAAGCTATTTTATGAAATATGATTTATTTAAGCCATTTATCGAAATTATTATTTATTTGGGGTTCCGAAAATTTTAAAGGAAATCGTGAGTCTGGCTAAAAATGGAGAAAACAGTTCTTCGGAACCTGTTTAAAAACACTTCCAAATAATTTCCAAACAATCCCAACCTCAATTTATCAACAAATTCTCAACATTAAGATCTCAACAACATTTCAATTCCAGTTCTCAATCATCCATCACATGTGATGATCACATATAAATCACAAGTAAACATTTACATTTCCATTCATAAGCACAATTTTCATAATTTACATAAACATCAATATACATTACACAAGTTTAATTACATATGAAGAAAAATCAATATTTAAGTTACAAAATGTCAAAATGACACCTATTGTCCTACCAATGCACAGCAGAAGTTGAGGTGACACGGACACTAAGCGTAAGCGCGGATGGACTCACCGATGCGTGGTCTACTGGGCTCACGATCGGGATCTCCGGTACCTACGCGTGGCAAAAGCAACGCGCTAAGCAATAATGCTTAGTGGTGCAATAATATAATAGAAGAAATAACATGAAGTAAATATGTATTGCATGTGGATGTTTTGTTTGTTTTGTATTTGTATATCCATTCATTTCGTTACTTTGTCCACTTTCATTCATGTAGTTGCCCAAGTAACCTATACTAGATGATTGGATGGATAACGGTAACCGCACCGGGTACCTAGTACCTCGCCGTCACACCATCGGTCACATATGCATCTCCGGTGTGCAATAGAACAACAACAAGTCAGAATAATATCGAGCACAAGGCCAAGTCTCAATACAAAGTCGAATGGCTAAAAGCCATGAAATCACAGAATGGCATATTGCCATGTGCGATCGCTAATCGAACCCTATTGGCATGCCAAACTATCCAAACCAATCTTGTTAGGTATACTAGGGCATTTGAAACTTTTAAATTCTTCAATTTGTGAATTTCATGTTTTGGTGTTACTATTCACCTCATTGGTCAACAAAAATGTTGACTTTTGGATAGAAAATATGTACATTGACTTTGGCACTCCCAACATACCACATTTTGTGTTTAAAACTTGTTGGCATTAAGTGTTAATACCATTTCAAGTTTAAACCAACACAAGCAGAATTTTCAGTTTTGATGAGTCAACTTCACTGTTCCATTGGACACTGTTACTCTGAGAATTTGAAGAAATGTAAAACATAAAAGTTGTTCCTTATTTTGTCTAGTTAATTGTTTTTTTTGAATCACTCCATTTGGAGTTTTGTAGCTCTAGATATGGTCCAAAAACCACAGCTGGCCGGATTTTCCATTCTGCAGAAATTACCATATCTACAGTGCATGAACAGTGACTGGAACCACTTGTTTGGATGGGTTCTGGCCATAATTTGGGGTAGGTTCCTTCATGAAAGTTGTTTTTCTATGTCTTAACTTGTTGCTGTAAAAATTTCAGGTCAATTGACCAAATCTACAGTGAGTTATGGCCAAATGAACAGTTATTGTTCATTTGGTCAATTCTGCAGAATTAGTGCAGGGTGTCCGGATTGGGGCCAAGTTTTGGTCCTCTTGCTTTGGTCTTTTGGGCATGGTTTCTTCAGCAAAAATGTGCCATTATAAGCCTAGTTTCATGTCCAATTGGCCAAACACCAATTGGACTAACACAGCCCAAGTTATGGCAGTGCAAATGGACTGAATATTCAGTCCCTATCTTTCTTGTCTAGGGCGACTGCAACCTCACTTTGGAATCCTATTTTTCAGTCCCTTTGTTGGTCAAATTACCTAAAACAGTCACTAATTGACCATTAAAATGCTCTCTAATAATTTCCTAAGCCAAGTCACATTTTCACCTTTCCAAACCCTAATTCAAATTCATGGTTTATGCCATGTATCTTAGTAGCTACCAATGCATTGCTCATATGTTTATCACTTCAACATGGTTTCTATTTCACTCTAAGCTCATCAAAACACTTCCCCCTATTCCATAGCTAGGGCAGCCGAAATTCAAGATGTTATACACATAAGTTTTTGTTAATTTAAATCACAATTCTTACTAGTTTCAAGTCCCAAACCATGAAAATAAAGAGTTTAATGGATATAGGTGCACTAACCTCAAGTGGCAGAATTTTTCCAAGCCCCAAACTTCAATTTCTTTCCTCTTGTTGGCTGCCAAGAGCTTGTTTAAGATGTGGGGTAAAGCTTTAATGAAGAGAAGTTAGGGTTTTGTGGTGTAAACAAGGGAAAAATCAAGCTTTTGATTGAAGATTAATGGAGGGAGAATGGATAGGGATTTCGGCTGGAATGGGAAAGGGGGTGGCTGCTGGTTTTTCTTTTATTTCTTAGTCTCAATTATCTCTTTTAATAGTTAGTCAAAGGATGGCTTAATTGTGATTGGTCATAATTTCTTAATGACATCACCACGATGTCATAAATAAGCTTTTCTTTGATTTTTCTTTTCTTTTCATCACTACTCAAGTTCAATTTAATTTCTAGTAATGTTTATTCATATTTTATGTCATATTAATTATTTAATCAACTGGACAAGTCGGCCAAAAATCACCTCGGAAAGTGAAATGACCAAAATGCCCTCCGTTTGGCTTAACGGGTCAAAATTATCTGTACCGATTGAAAAATTTTTCTAGGTATTTTCTTGGCATTCTAATGCCATGGGAACCTCAATAACCCTTCTCTGGAGTCCCAAAAATTATTTTATAATTTTTCCCCCAGGTCTAGGGCTCCTCGTTGCGAGAACCGCAACTTCCCTCTGGTTACCCATCGCTAGGGCACCGACTCGTTTGACTTGGTTGTATTTTATTTCTAAAATTTTTACTAAATGTTTCTTATTAATATTTGAGTTAATTATGGTCCCTCTCTTAAGTTTAATTATTTTTCCGGACGTTCTAGCTGTCCGGACCGACACCAGTCACCGGAACAGTAGGATGTACGGAGTAGTTACCGGGAGGGTGTTACAACTCTTCCCCTCTAATTTAAATTTCGTCCTCGAAATTTACCTGATGCAAACAGTTGAGGGAACTGTTGCTTCATCGTCTCTTCACTTTCCCAAGTTGCCTCCTCGGTGTTGTGGTACCTCCAAAGCACTTTCACCAGTGGAATCTGCTTATTTCTCAACTCTTTCACTTCCCGAGCCAAGATCCGTAGAGGTTCTTCTTCATATGTCAAATCCGGTTGTATTTCAATTTCTTCTCTGGAAATGACATGTGAAGGTTCTGAGCGGTATCTTCTAAGCATAGACACGTGGAACACATTGTGGATCTTATCCAGCTCTGGTGGTAAAGCTAGCCTATAGGCCACTGGACCCACACGTTCAATGACTTCATATGGGCCAATGAACCTAGGGCTCAACTTACCTTTTCTTCCAAACCTCAACACTTTCTTCCATGGTGACACCTTGAGGAACACTTTGTCGCCAACCACATATTCTATTTCTTTTCTCTTCAGGTCGGCATAAGATTTATGTCTGTCTGAGGCAACCTTTAAGTTGGCTTTGATTGATTTTACCTTCTCCTCAGCCTGTTTCACCAGGTCTGGCCCTACCAGTTTGTCTTCGCCCAATTCAGTCCAAAGACCTGGAGTTCTACATTTTCTCCCATACAGTGCTTCATATGGGGCCATTTGAATGCTAGCTTGGTAGCTATTGTTGTATGCAAACTCTGCCAGTGGGAGGTATCTATCCCAACTTTCCTCAAACTCAATGACACAACTCCTCAGCATATCCTCAAGGACCTGACATATATTTCATGTTATTGTTATCATTTCTATTCAATATTTGTATCAATTTCATTGGTTTCAATTGTTTACCTGGATTACTCTTTCTGATTGCCCATCCGTCTGAGGATGGAAAGCTGTGCTAAAATGGAGTTGTGTACCCAAGGACTCATACAACTTCTTCCAAAATCTTGATGTAAACCTTGGGTCTCGATCAGATATGATGGAAAGTGGAATTCCATGTAGTCTAACTATCTCACTGATATACAATTCTGCTAACTTCTCCGGTGAGTAGTCAGTCCTAACTGGCAGAAAGTGTGCTGACTTTGTCAATCTATCAACTATCACTCATACTGCATCATGTTTCTTCCGGGTGAGAGGCAGACCACTTATAAAATCCATGGTGACCCGATCCCATTTCCATTCAGGTATGCGTATAGGCTGTAGCAAACCTGATGGAACTTGATGTTCTGCCTTGACTTGCTGACATGTCAAGCATTTAGTCACATAGTCAGCTATGTCCCTCTTCATACCAGGCCACCAATATTGAAGCTTCAGATCATGATACATCTTGGTACTTCCTGGGTGCATAGCATATACACTGGTGTGTGCCTCTTTTAGAATACTAGCTTTCAATTCCCCATCATCTGGTACACACAGTCTTCCTTTGTAGTACAGACACCCATCTGCTTTCACCCCATAGTCAGTTGCTTTTCCCTCTGAGATCTTGCTCATAATAGCCATTAACTTTTCATCTGCCTTTTGCCCATCTAAAATCTGCTGTAGCAGGTTTGGCCTCACTTGTAACTCAGCCAAAATAGCTCCATCTCGAATCAAGGATAGACGGGCATTCAATGATCTCAAAGCTGTGATGGATTTTCTGCTCAAAGCATCAGCAACTACATTTGCCTTCCCAGGGTGGTAGTCAATTACACAATCATAGTCCTTCAGGAACTCAATCCATCGCCTCTGTCTAAGGTTGAGCTCCTTCTGGGTTGGCAAATATTTTAGACTCTTGTGGTCTGTGTAAATGTAGCACTTTTCACCATACAAGTAATGCCTCCATATCTTCAGTGCGAAGATAATTGCTGCAAGCTCTAGATCATGGGTAGGGTAGTTCTGTTCATGTGGCCTTAACTGCCTGGAAGCATAGGTGACCACCTTCCCCTCTTGCATCAATGCACACCCTAACCCATTATGAGAGGCATCACTGTAGACCACGAAGTCCTTTCCTGACACTGGCTGTGTTAACACTGGTGCCTCTGTCAACATAGCCTTTAACTTCTCAAAACTGGTCTGACACTTGTCATTCCAGTCAAATCGGACATTCTTGTGTAATAACTTGGTCATTGGAGCAGCTATTAGGGAAAATCCCTTCACAAATCTCCTATAATACCCAGCTAGCCCCAAGAAGCTTCTGACCTCAGTTGTATTCCTGGGAGGCTTCCATTCCATCACTGCTTCTATTTTCTTGGGATCCACCCTAATCCCATCAGCTGACACTATGTGTCCAAGGAATGCAATCTCATTCAGCCAAAAGTCACATTTGGACAACTTAGCATAGAGCTTCTTTTCCTTCAGGGTTTGCAAAACAATCCTCAAATGCTCATCATGTTCTTCACTGGTCTTGGAATACACCAAAATATCGTCAATAAAGACCACTACGAACCGATCTAGGTATGGATGGAAGATACGGTTCATAAGGTCCATAAATGCCGCTGGTGCATTTGTTAGGCCAAAGGGCATCACTAGGAACTCATAATGCCCATACCGGGTCCTGAATGCAGTCATGGGCACATTTACATCCTTCACCCTCAACTGATGATACCCTGATCTGAGATCAATCTTAGAAAATACTCGCTTCTTCAAGCGATCAAACAGATCATCAATTCTAGGCAACGGATATTTGTTCTTCACGATCACTTTATTCAATCGCAGGTAATCAATGCATAGCCTCAAAGTCCCATCCTTCTTCTTTACAAACAAAGACCTGGAGCTCCCCATGGTGACACATCTGGGCGTATGAACCCTTATCAAGCAACTCTTGCAACCGAGTTTTCAACTCCCTCAATTGATGAGGTGCCATCCTATAAGGAGCAATGGAAATGGGTGCTTGTCCGGCAGTTGTCTCAATAGCAAATTCGACTTCCCTTTCTGGTGGCAAACCAGGCAACTCTTCAGGAAATACTTCTGGGAAGTCTCTCACTGTGGGTATGTCACTCAAGTTTGGCTTAGCCTGCCTAGTATCCACCACATGTGCTAGGTAGGCTTCACAGCCTTTTCTCATCATTCTTCTTGCAACTGTGGCTGAAATGACATTGGACAAGAAATCTGTCCTTTCCCCCACAACTGTTGATCTCATTACCCTCTGAAGTTTTTAGAGAAATTCTCTTCAATTTGCAATCAACTATTGCCTGATGACGTGACAACCAGTCCATTCCCAATATCACGTCAAACTCATGGAAGGGTAACTCAATTAGGTCTGCCAAGAATTCATACCCCTGAATCCTTAACAGGCAACCCTTGTATACCTTGTTCACCACTACACTGTGACCCAATGGATTAGTGACCAGAATATCTTGGTCACTCTCCCCTACTAGTATCCCCCTTTCTATGGGTAGGTTGATGCAAATGTAGGAATGAGTGGATCCTGGATCCACCAATGCATGCACAGGTGTAGTGTAGAGGGAGAACGTACCCCTGATGACGTCCGGGGCATCTTGCTCCTCCTGAGCTCTCAAGGCATAATTTCTGGCAGGTGGTCTGTTATCTGGCCTCTCTGTGGCTCGATGCGAGCCTCTGAGATGGTCCCACAGCTTCGGATTTACCAGACCTTCTACCCCTTGGTGGTGCAGGAGCAGGTCTGTCTGCTTGTGTTGGAGCAGCTGTAGTAGTTCTGCATGGACAGTTCTTCAACTGATGCTCTGTTGACCCACACCTCAAGCAGGCACCAGTTACTCTCCAACACTCCCCCTTGTGCCATTTCTGACAGTGTGGACACGCAGAAGATGCTGGGGCTGGTCCCCTGAACCCCATCCCTGGAGAGCTGCCCACTGATGGTGTGGACTGACCTCTCCTAGGGGTGAATTGTGGCCTGGGCCCCTGAGACTGACCCTGACCCTGTGGCTGAGCTGAACTCTGTGCAGGAGGACCCTTGAACTTCTTCCCAAATGCAGGGGCTCAACTAGACTGACCCGGTCCCCTCTTCTGCTGTCTTTCCCTTCTGGTTTGCTCACTGATTCTCACTTTTTCCACCTTTATTGTAGCTTCCACTAACTTGGTAAATTCTGTGATTCCCAAGGCAGTGAGCTGGATCTTGATGTTGTCATTTAGTCCCTCTTCAAATCTCTTGCACCTTTCAGCTTCATTAGGGACTATCTCCCTTCCATAGCGGCTTAATCTTACGAATTCCTTCTCATATTCGGCCACTGACAGCTGTCTCTGCCTCAGGTTAATAAATTCCCTTCTTCTCTCTTCTAGGTATACAGTACCCACATATTTCTTCTTAAACTCGGAGAGAAAGAAGTCCCAAGTTACAGCTTCTGGCTGCACTTCACTGGACACGGTGTTCCACCACTCAAATGCATCATCTTGCAGTAAAGAGATGGCAGCTTCCAAGTTTTGCTCTGGAGTGCAATGAAGTTGTTTTAGTACTCTGCCTGTTCTATTCAACCAATTCTCGGCTGCAACAGAGTCATCTTCTCTCTTGCCATAGAAGTCCACAGCTCCAAACTTCCTTAGCCTTTCCAGGTGTGATTTCTGCTGTGGAGCTGGTGGTGGTGGTGGTGGTGCTGGCATTACTCCGGCCATTTGTCTAAAGAAGTCGGCCATTTGTTGAAACATGGCCTGCGGAGGCTGAAAGGTGCTCACCGAGTGGGCGGAGCAGATTCTCTCATGCCCCCAGTCTCAGCTGCTGCAGGTGGAGCATGACTCTCCACTTCCTCCTCAACGGCTCTCTGAGATGAAGGATCCATATCCTATTCAAAATAAGAAAGATAAACAGATCTGCGTTAGTGTCACCTCGACTCTTACAAATGCAATGCATGGTATGGACTCAATCTAGGCCCAGAAACGCCTAAACCGTGCTCTGATACCACTAAATGTGACACCCCTTACCCGTGTATAGTATACCCGAGTAAGTAATGCCACACGGTGTACTGGCACACTCTAATATACCTTACTTAATTTGTGTCATGCTTTTGAAGCTATTTTATGAAATATGATTTATTTAAGCCATTTATCGAAATTATTATTTATTTTGGGTTCCGAAAATTTTAAAGGAAATCCGGCGGAGTACCGGCTAAAAATGGAGAAAACAGTTCTTCGGAACCTATTTAAAAACACTTCCAAATAATTTCCAAACAATCCCAACCTCAATTTATCAACAAATTCTCAACATTAAGATCTCAACAACATTTCAATTCCAGTTCTCAATCATCCATCACATGTGATGATCACATATAAATCACAAGTAAACATTTACATTTCCATTCACAAGCACAATTTTCATAATTTACATAAACATCAATATACATTACACAAGTTTAATTACATATGAAGAAAAATCAATATTTAAGTTACAAATGTCAAAATGACACCTATTGTCCTACCAATGCATAGCAGAAGTTGAGGTGACACGGACACTGAGCAGAACTGCCAGATGGACTCACCCAGTCTGTGG
This sequence comes from Hevea brasiliensis, assembly GCF_030052815.1. Lineage (NCBI taxonomy): Eukaryota > Viridiplantae > Streptophyta > Magnoliopsida > Malpighiales > Euphorbiaceae > Hevea > Hevea brasiliensis. Next base: position 57,508,063 of record NC_079504.1, on the reverse strand, counting down.
TCTACTGGGCTCACGATCGGGATCTCCAGTACCTACGCGTGGCAAAAGCAACGCGCTAAGCAATAATGCTTAGTGGTGCAATAATATAATAGAAGAAATAACATGAAGTAAATATGTATTGCATGTGGATGTTTTGTTTGTTTTGTATTTGTATATCCATTCATTTCGTTACTTTGTCCACTTTCATTCATGTAGTTGCCCAAGTAACCTATACTAAATGACTGGACTGGATAACGGGTAAACTGGCACTGGGTACCTAGTACCTCGGGCCGTCACACCATCGGTCACATATGCATCTCCCGGTGTAATGAGCGACTAACAAGTCAGTAAATAATATCAGGCACAAGGCCAAGTCTCAATACAAAGTCAGAATGGCTAAAAGCCATGAAATCACAGAATGGCATATTGCCATGTGCAGTACTGCTAACTGAACCCTATTGGCATGCCAAACTATCCAAACCAATCTTGTTAGGTATACTAGGGCATTTGAAACTTTTAAATTCTTCAATTTGTGAATTTCATGTTTTGGTGTTACTATTCACCTCATTGGTCAACAAAAATGTTGACTTTTGGATAGAAAATATGTACATTGACTTTGGCACTCCCAACATACCACATTTTGTGTTTAAAACTTGTTGGCATTAAGTGTTAATACCATTTCAAGTTTAAACCAACACAAGCAGAATTTTCAGTTTTGATGAGTCAATTTCACTGTTCCATTGGACACTGTTACTCTGAGAATTTGAAGAAATGTAAAACACAAAAGTTGTTCCTTATTTTGTCTAGTTGAATTTCTTTTTTCGAATCACTCCATTTGGAGTTTTGTAGCTCTAGATATGATCCAAAAACCACAGCTGGCCGGATTTTCCATTCTGCAGAAATTACCATATCTACAGTGCATGAACAGTGACTGGAACCACTTGTTTGGATGGGTTCTGGCCATAATTTGGGGTAGGTTCCTTCATGAAAGTTGTTTGTCTATGTCTTAACTTGTTTCTGTAAAAATTTCAGGTCAATTGACCAAATCTACAGTGAGTTATGGCCAAATGAACAGTTACTGTTCATTTGGTCAATTATGCAGAATCAGTGCAGGGTGTCCGGATTGGGGCCAAGTTTTGGTCCTCTTGCTTTGGTCTTTTGGGCATGGTTTCTTCAGCAAAAATGTGCCATTATAAGCCTAGTTTCATGTCCAATTGGCCAAACACCAATTGGACTAACACAGCCCAAGTTATGGCAGTGCAAATAGACTGAATTTTCAGTCCCTATACTGCTGTCCTAGGGCAGCCTGCAACCTCACTTTGGAATCCTATTTTTCAGTCCCTTTGTTGGTCAAATTACCTAAAATGGTCACTAATTGACCATTAAAATGCTCTCTAATAATTTCCTAAGCCAAGTCACATTTTCACCTTTCCAAACCCTAATTCAAATTCATGGTTTATGCCATGTATCTTAGTAGCTACCAATGCATTGCTCATATGTTTATCACTTCAACATGGTTTCTATTTCACTCTAAGCTCATCAAAACACTTCCCCCTATTCCATAGCTAGGGCAGCCGAAATTCAAGATGTTATACACATAAGTTTTTGTTAATTTAAATCACAATTCTTACTAGTTTCAAGTCCCAAACCATGAAAATAAAGAGTTTAATGGATATAGGTGCACTAACCTCAAGTGGCAGAATTTTCCAAGCCCCAAACTTCAATTTCTTTCCTCTTGTTGGCTGCCAAGAGCTTGTTTAAGATGTGGGGTAAAGCTTTAATGAAGAGAAGTTAGGGTTTTGTGGTGTAAACAAGGGAAAAATCAAGCTTTTGATTGAAGATTAATGGAGGGAGAATGGATAGGGATTTCGGCTGGAATGGGAAAGGGGGTGGCTGCTGGTTTTTCTTTTATTTCTTAGTCTCAATTATCTCTTTTAATAGTTAGTCAAAGGATGGCTTAATTGTGATTGGTCATAATTTCTTAATGACATCACCAAGATGTCATAAATAAGCTTTTCTTTGATTTTTCTTTTCTTTTCATCACTACTCAAGTTCAATTTAATTTCTAGTAATGTTTATTCATATTTTATGTCATATTAATTATTTAATCAACTGGACAAGTCGGCCAAAAATCACCTCGGAAAGTGAAATGACCAAAATGCCCTCCGTTTGGCTTAACGGGTCAAAATTGTCTGTACCGATTGAAAAATTTTTCTAGGTATTTTCTTGGCATTCTAATGCCATGGGAACCTCAATAACCCTTCTCTGGAGTCCCAAAAATTATTTTATAATTTTTTCCCAGGGTCTAGGGCTCCTTGTTGCGAGAACCGCAACTTCCCTCTGGTTACCCATCGCTAGGGCACCGGCTCGTTTGACTTGGTTGTATTTTATTTCTAAAATTTTTACTAAATGTTTCTTATTAATATTTGAGTTAATTATGGTCCCTCTCTTAAGTTTAATTATTTTTCCGGACGTTCTAGCTGTCCGGACCGACACCGGTCACCTGAACAGTAGGATGTACGGAGTAGTTACCGGGAGGGTGTTACATTTAGTTTTTAAAGTAGTCAAATATGGTTAAAAAGGGCTTTAGGAAGCTTGATTTTGAGTTTTTGGGCTTAAAGAATAAATTTTAGAGTTATAAGTTGAATTTTAGAAAAGTGTATGACAAGTTAAGCAACCAATCTTCAATGATAGGTAGCCAAACTTGCCCTACCTGAGAATTTCAAATTTAAGTAATTTTATTTATATCCTAAACTAATGGCCACTCAACCCCTTTTCCAATAAACTTGAGGATAGAACACCCAAGACCTAGAACTAAGGTTACTATAATTAAGTTATAAAATATTCTTAGCATGCAATAGCGAACTAAATTGAAATATAATAGCTTAAAGATACTGTGAAGGACTTCCAGGAATATTTCTAAAATTTTTAGAATACAAAACCTAATTGATTGAAATGTAGAGAAGTTAGGGACCCTGATTGGAGAATTAAACAACAAGACTTACATTATGATTTTATAGGCCCCAGATGGGCATTGTGATATTGATGTGGGCTTAAAACCCTGTGTCTGAGTTTTTTTTTTTTTTTTTTTTGTAAGGAGGATAGGTCTAATTACAAGGGAGATTTTGCTGAATTTATGTTAGGATAATTAATTTAGTTATATAATATAGTTAGTTAATAGTCAGTGTTTGATATGTTATCAATATGTCTATATAGTTAGTCCAACCAGTGCTCTTAGTAGTTCTAGCAAGTCCAACGATAGTAATATTAAATGGTTAACTAGACTATGAGTAGAACCTACTTTAAATATTTTTAAATGAATTTATTTAAATAAATGTTTTGTAACGCCCTCACCATAGGTAGTCCGTATATTCTACTGTTCCGATGACTAATGTCTGTTCGGACAGTCAGACTATTTGGGACTACACTTAAACTATAGTGAAGAGACATAAATTGAAAGAATAAATGTTAAGAAAATATAGGAAAATAATTTTGGGACTAATTAAAGGTTTATTTAGGTAAAAATGAAATTAAATATGTTAAACAAAATTTAGAGAAAATAAAATAAAATTTAAGAGAATTTATTAATTGGTACAAAAATAATAATAATAACCCGATGAGTACCCCAAAGGGCATTTTAGTCATTTCACCCCTAGAGGTGAATTTTGACTTAAATGTCAAAATAAAATTGAGAGAATGAAATAATTAAAATAAATTAAATTTATGAATTTGAATTAGGAAAATGAGAAGAGAAAGAAGAATAAAAGAAGAGAAAAGAAAAAAAGAAAAGAAAAGAAATGGACTAATGACATAAAATAAAAATTAAAGTGCAAATATTATATATATATATATATATATATATATATATATATATATATATATATATATATATAAATAGCCACAAGAGACAAGAATTCACCAACGCAAGTCATCTTCTCCACTTCCTTTTCTCTCTCTCTTTTGGCCAGCACACATGCTCTCTTCTTCCACCATTTTCTTTCAAGCTTCAAGCTTGAAGTCCTCTCTATCCATCCACCAAAATGGTCCCCTTCATTAAAAATATAGCCCACATCATAAGGAAGCTCTAGGTACCTATAGGGAGAAGGAAAGTTGAAGTTTTGGAAAAATTTTCAAGTTGGGTCACAAGAGGTTAGTGCTTTTCTTCCCTCACTTTTCTTTTAATCCTTGAAAATGGCTTGAGATAAGTAGAAATTTTAAGAAATTTAAAAGAAATCCGTGAACCCATGATGTCCCTATTTTTGGCAGCCATGAAATGTGTTGGGCATTGATGTGTTTAGATGATGTAAATGAGTTTAAAGGTGATGATTGATATAAGTATATGTATGAGAAGCGAAAGGGAGTGAATTGATTAAGTTTGAAACTTTGAAACTGGGGTTTGTGTACATGATTTGAGGATTGTTGTGTAATTATTGAGATTGACTTAGTTGAGACTATTTTTTTCCAAATTGAAGTGCTATGTATGCAAATTGAAGTAAGGAAGTTGGAGGAGATTGAATATTTGGGAGTGCCATTTTTTACAGGTTGGGACTCAATGAGTCCAGTGTGTTTGTTGAACCATAACTAAAAATATGTGACTCCAATTGGTATGAGGCCAATTAAAGGTGAAACATGACCCAAATTAGCCCATTTTCCGTGAAGAAACCATGCCCAAATTCTATCCAAAACTTGACCTAAACATAGCCCAAATCCGGATGAACCAGCACAAAACTCAGAAAATAACCAATTGAACAGTACATATTCATTTAGTCATAACTCCCTCTATACTAGTCCAAATGACCTAAATCTAATACCATTGGAAAGCTTAGATATAGGGCTATAATTTTCATGAAGACCACTAAACCTAGAAATTCCAAAAACCAAAACAAATTGATGGCCTAAGTCGGGTCACAAAACTACCCAGAAGTAGGTTGTCCAGAAACTACTGAACATACACTTACTCGACCAGTTTTGGCAAAATGGCCATAACTTGGTCTACAAGAACTCAAATCTAATGAAACCAGTGGAAAAATTTCCACAAGACATAGACCTACAAAATTGGTATTTTGACCAAAACCCAAAAATCAAGAGAACTAGGTCAAATAGTTAGAAAAAGTCACTGCATCAAAACCTGGAATTTGACCAAACTTCATTTGACCTCAGAATAGTCTTTTAGTCATATCTCCCACTAGGAAAATCCAATTGGAATGAGCCATACCTTTCCAGAAACTTGAGAAATAGGTTACAACGTTTTCTTAGGAAACTTTCTCAAATTATGAATGTAAGAATCTCAAAAAGTGACCTGCAGTCACTGACTTGAACTGAACACCTATTGGCACAGGGTGCATGAACCTAGGTCAGTTATTTAGCCACAAATAATTCCACAAAATTCAAAAAATTGTGATTCAAATTTCTCAATGATCATAAGATATAGGGCAATAATTTCTAAGAAAGATAACTATGCCTAAAAGTGACTGCAATATGTTCCATTAATTAGGTAAATTTTAAGTCCAAAAGCTGCCTAGTTAAGGAGCCAAAATCTAGAAATGAACCAGTTATGGTTATTGGACCATAACTTGAGTTCTATAAACCCAAATGATATTATTCAAAAAGGAAAATAAAGGCAAGACATAGAAGACCAACTTTTATTGAGGAAGTATAGCTAAATAGTAGTCACAAATTATTCAAATTGATATGCAAATATAAGACAAAAAAGCTGAACCTAAAGAAAGGTTATCCCTAATAAGTCACTACATGCTAAATTACATGAAATAGGTATGTGGGACTTACTTTCCCACTACAAGATGACATGAAATCAATTAATACAAAAAATGTAAATTACCTAAATGGTTTGTTAAACACAAAAGTCATATGAAAACACAGTTGGAACTTATGTTTCCATCACGTATGAAATAATAATACTATGAGTATGTACAGTACATGACATAAAATAATGAGAGTGATAAATACATAAGTTATATGAATATGTACTTGGGACCTATGTTCCCATTATAATGACATGAAAATGGTATAAAGCATGGATAGTACATGAAGTGAAAAAAGAATATGTTATGAACCCTTAATATTACATAGCATGAAATAATAAAACTATAAGTGCTTAATAGTACTAAATTGCCCATAATAAACCTAGGCTTATATTTATATCGTTGGATCGATTGGTATACTAATTAGGGACTACAGATAGCAGTACTGCTTACAAAATAAATCATGAATTGATAATATATGTCTGTTATGATTGTTCTATAGGCTATATGCCTACTAATTAGCCATTGTGCCTAACCTTATTTCTGGCCTAGTGCCTGATAGCTGGCCTCGTGCCTGACAAATGTATACAGGGTAGACATATGGCTGTCTAACCCGTATACTCCCGTGTATCCAGCATTATAGTTTGTTATGGGTTACTTGGGCACAAATATTCAAATATGACATGAAATACACCGATATGACATAAAATATGCTAATATGATTCCAAACACTCTAATATGAGTTTAAAAAGCTAGAGAATGAAATTAATACACATAAATGATACTGTTAAATTTAACTGTTTCCAAAGTATATAAAATTCACAAATATACAAATATGACATGAATTACACCGATATGACATAAAATATGCTAATATGATTCCAAAGACTCTAATATGAGTTTAAAAAGCCAAAGATTGAAATTAATACACAGAAAAGATACTGTTAAATTTAACTTTTCCCAAAGTGTAGGAAATTCACAAATATACAGATATGACATGAATTACACCGATATGACATAAAATACATTGATATGATTCCAAAGACTCTAATATGAGTTTAAAAGCCAGAGAATGAAATTTATACACAGAAAAGATACTGATAATAAATTTATTTCCAAAGTACAGAAAAGTCATAAATGACCTAGATTATATAAGAAATGAATATAAAAGATACTGTTAAATTTAACTTTTCCCAAAGTGTAAGAAATTTATAAATGTCTTAGAATTGATGATAAATTCACTGATATGAGTTCAATGAGACTGAAATGAGATATGTGCATAGATAAGATCCTGATAAATAAATTATTCCCAAAGTGCAATAAAATATATAATTGACCTAGAAGTGCAAAATTCTACATAGAGCTATTACTTTTAATTATTCAGTTATTATTCCTTAAAATTATGCACCACTAAGCAATTTGTTTAGCACATTGATTTTTCCATCGCGTAGGTACTAGAGATCAGCAGCTGCCATAGTAGTGTTTTGACCGCAGTTGACCAGATCTACATACAGTTCAGAGTTCACCTCACTAGTCTTTTCTATTTTGGTAGGGCCCATGTATAGACTAGTATTTTGATTCATTGTGTATTATCATGATGTAATTACTAGTTTGTATTGTAAATTAAAATTGTAATTACATATTTTGGATTGTAAATAAAGTTACGAATTTATGCATATGAATTTCTATATGAATGAATGAATGAACTTGGAATGGTATGAGTAGAAATGACATGATATGACATGTAAAGAGATGAAATTACTTTGACAAGTAACTATTGGAACTCGCCAGATGCCAATAAAATAGAGGAGGCTCTGCCCGAGTTTTCACAGAGATAAAAAAAAAATTCCACATGTTTTCTATAAAGTTTAAAATTAACAATGGACATGACAGGATAAGATAGGGAGCTCCGGCACCGAATGTGGCACTCCTCGCTCAGCTACACTGTAGACGGGTGAGGGGCGTCACATTTAGTGGTATCAGAGTGGAGGTTTAGGCGATTCTAGACCTAGATAGATAGAAATAGATAGAGTGCATTACATGCATGGGCCTTTAAATAGAGTCAAGGTGACACTAATACAGATCTATTCGTTATCTGTTTTGTAAGATCAATGGCATCTGATTCTTCAGAGCACGAGTCTCTAAGACTAATAGAGGAAGAGGTAGAGAGTCACGCACTTGCACCTGCATCCAATCGGGGGCATAGTAGTAGTAGAGCAGAACCATCGTTGGGTATTTTAGTAAGGACACAGCAGGCCTTTCTAGAGCAAATTATTTAATTGCTCCATCAGGTCACCAGAGCTATGCCACCACCTCCCCAGCCAATATATAGGACCCCAGTAGAGAGAGTTAGAAATGATGAGCAGTTCAGGAGGGATAGGCAGCGCAAGAGAGGGTATGAACCTGGCCAGTCTAGCGCAACTGCTATAGCAAGCAAGAGACCCAGGGGTTCTCGAGTCGATTGAGCGAGAGAATAGGCGAGAGGTTCTGGTTTGCCCTGAGGAAAGGAGGTCAGACGGGTGTATCAGTTGGTAGTTTTGTGAGTCTTATAGCATGGAGATCAACCCTAGTGCCAGTTTGTACACATTGTGGGAAGAACCACAGAGGAAAGTGTAGACTGCTAATGGGTGGATGTTTCAGATGTGGGTCCACATAGCATTTTTTGACAGATTGCCAATAGAGCAGTGCTCCCACAGCTCCACCACAAACTCAGAGGTCTGCCCCGACAGTACAGAGGGGTAGAAGACCGATGAGACCAGAGACAACTGGTACATCACAGAGGCTTCTGAGACTATAGGACAGCCCGAGATTGAATTAGCACCCCGCGTGTACGCTACGGCTCGGGAGGAGCTAGACTTGGTAGACATTGTCAAAGGTGCATTTTCTAATTATAATACCTTTAAATATGTATTAATAGACCCTAATTATGTTCACCCTATATATGCATTGTACCTCCTGTTGAAAGAGTATACCGATAGATGGGTCAGAAGATAACATACTTGTCACCAACCCTTTAGGTCATCAGGTGATTGTAGATTATCAATCGAAAAGGATCGTGTTAAAGATAATGGATGAAAATAAGAAAGAGATTGTATATGAGATAAAAGAGAATGAGTGCAAAATTGATTAAGGATAAGTATAGGAAAAACTTGATCTATTAGGATATACTGTGGTAACTATGCAATGTTCTCGATATTTATGCTATAAGCTGCAGATTACAGTACCAACTTGGGACAATTGTGTAGAGCTACGTATTTTTGATAGTAAATCGAGATAGGGATAAGATTATAAAGCTAGATCTAGTAAGACAGACTAAGGATTAGCAGAGATCTACATAGATGAAATATTCCAGCTACATGGAATGCCAACATCTATCATATCAGACTGAGACCCGAGATTTACTTCAGTACAGCTTTTCATCCTTAGATGGATAGACAGTCTGAAAGGGTGATATAGGTAACCCTTAGAACTTATTTTAAAGACATAATAGTAATGATATGACATGAATTATATGATAGGTATTGGAGGATGTGTTAAGAAGCTACATCATTGATTTTGAAGGAAGTTGGGGGAAGTATCTTCCTTTGGTAGAGTTTGCTGACAACAACAACTACCAAACCAGCATAAAAATGGCTCCATACGAAGCATTGTATGGAAGGAGATGCAGGACTCCCTTATGTTAGACAGAAATGGGAGAAGAGAAAGTAGTGGGCCCAGACCTAGTGAGATAGATAGAAGAAAAAGTGAAACTCATCAGAGATAATTTGAAAACCGCCTCAGACAGACAGAAGTCATATGCCTACCGGAAGAGGAAGGATATAGAGTATGAGGTTGGCGATAAGGTGTTTCCTAAGGTATCACCTTGGAAGAAAGTGCTGATATTTGATAAGAAGGGTAAGTTAAGCCCTAGGTTTATTAGTCCATACGATGCCATTGAACATTTGGGTCCAATAGCCTACAGGCTAGCTTTACCACCTGAGTTGGACAAGATTTGTCACACTATACCCCTCTGTAAGGCATAACATGATCCCGTAGTATACCTAACGAATTACCAACTTCGTCTACTGATAGCCCATTAAATACACTACAAGGGATTTTAAAACTTTTCTTACTTCTTTTTATAGTGGTGAGCACTATTTACAGGTGTTAAAAAGTTTTTTGAACTTAAGTGAAAGAGATAACACATTTGAATTATTAGGAATTTCTGTAAAAATTTTGGCGGAGTGCCCTCTGTATTTTGAATAAAACAGTTCTTCAGAAAACCTGTAAAAAGCACTTCAATATAATTCTCAATCTCCACTTCAAAAGTTAAACAACACAATATCTTTTTCAATTCAAATCCATAATAATTTTTTAAAGACTGAGATAAAAGAAATATAATACAATTTTTACAAGTCAAAATACTCATAATTTACTTTACAACTTCAACGTACAATTTTAATTTACAACTGCTCAAAACCAAGAACAATATATACATACAGTGAACATACATTACAGTACAAAATGCAAAATGTGGTATACTCAATATACCCGATGATCTCTCGCTGAATGTACTAGCAGCCTAGTCTGCTGCCCTGTCCGTCTGTCTACCTGCAGCAGCAATGAAAAGCTATCACTGAGACAATGTCTCAGTGGTGCACAACATTAACCAAATACAACTTTAAATCACAATTCATAAATCATATAAATGATGGATACGTAAACCCATAGTTCAATTCAAGACAATGAATGTCATAAGGAATTTAACACAATATCACAATAAATCTCAGTAATCAAAACGTAGTTAATTTCAAAAGACAGTGAATGTCAATAAGAATTTAAACTCCATTTCACAAATTATCAAAGCTCATAATAACACAATTTAGTCGAATAATTTAAGAACACAGTGTTGCCAATTCATTCACAACTTAAGCCATGACACAAATTTCCGATCAATACCGCGTTGTACACCACGACAAAGCAATCACGACACCACTAATCGAAATCAATGAGGAAGGAAGCTAGCTATATAATGAGTACTCATCCGATCACCTCAACTGGTAAACCAGAGAGGGAGAAAAATAAACGATCACGACTCCATAAATGGAGAAGGAAATAAACGATCACAACCCCATAAATGGAGAAGGAATGATATGATACTGTCATGCTAAGTGTGAACACAAAATCAATTCCAAACATTTTATTCAAATGATTCATGAGAATCCAATAAATTTCCAAAGTCATAATTTCATTCACAAAATGGCAACACAACTCATAATTAACTTCAATTTTCACAAATTACACTAAATCAATTTTTCCACAGTTTCAAACCGTTTACAATGCTTTTCAAGCAATAAGTATCCATTCAAATACATTTCCATAATTGAAACAATAATATACAATTAGTCATAATTTATTTCAATTGAAAAATTCAAAAGAAATAACTATTGTGCACAAACCTCTGATAACTGTCTCCTGGTCTTGACTCAGTGTTTCCTTCCCTTTCCCTGAGTCTTTGCTAACTGAGAAACACAATTTGAAGTGTTTCAGTACTTAATTAAACTGTCTCTAACGATAATGCTTGATAAGTAATTCACTGAATGATATTATTTGCTTAATGAACCTAATATATCGACCCTCGATGGATTCTAGGTAAATTAGGTTTTAAGGTTACCAATATGTCACATTCGATAGTCTTTTAGGGTTGGTACATGTTACCAAATTCATTTCCATGTATCTTGCATTTTCTTGCAATTTGCTGGATTTCGAGATACTAGTTTGACCTAGCCGGACAACCTAGTTCCCTCGATTTTCGGGTTTCGGTCAAAACTACAAACTTGTAGATCTATGTCTTATGAAACGTGGGGCAAAATTTCAGGTCATTCTAAGTTATGTAGACCAAGTTATGGTCATTTTACTATTGCTGGTCAAAATGCATCAAAATTGATCACTTTAGGTCACTTTAGGTCATTTTAGGTTTGGCCAGTTTTTGGACCCGAACTTGTGCAAGCTGTTTGACTTGCTTATGGTCATTTCTGGGCTTTTGTGTCTTCATAAGACTTGTAGATATGGGTCGTAACTATTCATGGTTAAAATTTCAGGTCAATTGGACCTGTTTTGAGTGAGTTATGGCCTAAACACTAACTGCTGCCCAAATGGTCAATTTTCAGGCCTTAATTGCACTAATCCGGATTTGGTCACTTTTCAAGCTACCTTGCAAGCAGAATTTTGGCAAGCTTCCTTCATGAAAGTTGGCACATTTTGTGCCTAGTTTCACCTCCAATTGGTCTCATACCAATTGGAGCCACACACTTAAAGTTATAGGCCTAAAACTCAAACTGCCTTATTGCATTTCTTTCATACACATCAAGCATCACTTTTAACACTTACCAAACTTAACATTCAAGCCAATTCTGGTTGTACCATGACCTAAACATAATTCACAACATATTATAGGTTATTTTGACAGTTTACAATTACATTCAATGTGCACCATAAAGTGCAGAATTTATCAACTCATTTACAATAATTTAAGCATCTAACCATAACACTTTTACATGTCTGACTTCACACCATCATACATACACTCAAACTACCATAACCACTATTACAATTCCACATTATTATTCCGTAAACCAAGCATGAATTCCAGCATTCTTCAAGAATTAACAAACTACCGCAATGGTACCTTTACATTCCATTAATTTCCAAGCTTCAAATTTCAATTTACATTTACATATACTAAGTATACATCACCCAAATAATTTCCTACACAATATACATTTAATCAATCATTTAATTCACCATTTACAAGCAAAAATAAACTATCTTTAAAGTGTTTCCATGGCTGCCAAAAGTACACTTCCCCATTCAACATTAAACTTCAAAAATATCTCCATATATCAAATACCCATAACATTCTTACTAACTTTAATGAAACAATAACCCAAAAACACAAACTTACCACTTTGGAAATTCTTCAAAACCTCTCCAAAACTTGGTTTTCTTGTTGCCTATCAGTAGCCCATGGTGTGAGGATTAACTTTAATGAAGGAAAGTGCATGGAAAGTGGCTTAGATCAAGCTTGCATGAAGCTTCCACCCATGCATCCATGCAGGAATTCCATTCTTGGTTTCGGCTGCCCTTTGGAAAGGTTGAAGATGAAGTTTAAATCTGTCCAAATGCATTATAAAGGCGTCCCACAATGTGAGTTAGTGGACCACTAACTTTAGGAAATGACTTATTTAATTAAAGTTACCAAATTTACAATTTTGCCTCATTATTTCCAATTTTATATTATGTACCATATTTTTATTTTTCATTGCATTTTCAAAGTTTAATATCATTTATTTTTAATGGAAATTTAGGTCAAAAGACAACTCGGGGTGTCAAATGACCACAATGCCCATGTTCGGGTTGCATTCCCGATTTTTCGGTAACACCGGGTTTTGTCCGTTTTTCGATTTCTCACTTTTCTTTGTACTAATTATTTAATTTTTTTTGATATTTCTAATGATATTTATACTTCAATAAATATTTATTTGAGTCCTAAAAATATTTTTCAGGGTTCCCCACGGTTCAGGGCTAGTCAACGGTCCACGCTGTGACTTCCCGGTGCGGTCACCCATCGCTAGGGTTCTTGGCTCGCTTAACTTGATTGCATTTCTTTACTATTATTTTTCCTTTGTTTTTCTTGTATTTTCTTTTCTTGTATTTCATTATTTTATGTCTCCTCACTCATATCGAAGTGTAGTTCTAGGCATCCTAGCTGTCCGGACAACACTAACCACCGGAACAGTAGAACACACTACCGAACATAGGGGTGTTACAATTCTCCCCCACTGAAATAAATTTCCTCCATGAAATTTTACCTAATAGCCATCTTACAATAGTCATACGTTTATTTTCTCCTTTCTATACGATCGTATAATCTTCTTTTCCTCAAATTTGTATAAGACTTTTAACAATCTAATACAACGTTTAATTTGTTTGGATAACACCAATCTCCTCTTACTATTGTGCTGTCTAATATTTCGGTTCATGTTCCTTCTTGAATGACCCTTGAGGTCATGTTAGAATCATTTATCTAGTCATTGGTCCTCTGACCATTCTAGTCATAGTCTTCCTCACATTCGTAACATTTCTTTGTTATATCTGAACCAACTGTTCGAATTTTTACGTCCATAACTCTTTTTATCTTTCAATATTCTATAACTTACTTCCTTTTGTACTGAAATATAACATTTCGATAATCTAACTTTTGAGTTTTAGATCCCTAAGTAGGATTTTCAAACTTATTTCTAACAATTAAATTCTGTCCTGGCATAACTATACCAAAACAGATGTCGTTGGCAACTATTCTCATCTAGGTGTACTATCGGGTAGTACATAGCTCTACACAATAATCTCAAGTTAGTACTGTAATATGCAGCTTACAGTATAAACATCAAGAACATTGCATAGTTACTACGATACATTCCAATAGATCAGACTTTCCTATCTTTTATCCTTTTCGAATTCACTGATATCCAAACTTATTCTGATTACAAGATCCATTAGCAATTACTAACAGTAACATCCTTGCCCTAATCTAGAGCAATTCCATTACTGCATCTTACTTTTACGTCCTCTTGCCTTACATTAACTAGGCTCACCAATTAGCTTTATAATTTATGGTGTGTCAGAAAATACTTTTCGCCGATAAACTCTTTCAAAACTAATTTCACTTATTATCACAATCATTATCTTAAAGGACTAATCACTAATGCATCAAAATTTATTCCCCTATAAAAGAATAACAACAGAACATATAGTTCTAACACTAACATAAAAGTATTCAGACTCCAGGTCAAACAGTACATAAACAAAGAGTGCCATTCTATATGGTGTTATGGAGATTGGATCCACACCAGGCATAACATTAATTTCAAACTGCACTTCTCTTTCTGGAGGTAATCCTGGCAATTCATCAAAAAACACATCCTGAAAGTCATATACTGTAGGGATGTCCCTCAATGCTGGACTCCCCACTTGGGTGTCTACCACATGTGCCAAGTATGCTTCACATCCCTTTCTAATCATTTTTCCGCTAGTGCAAAATTAAATGACATTTGATGGCAATAATCGCCTCTCCCATGTATTACCACATCACTGCATCGAGGAGACCAAAAGTGACTGTCTTCAGCCTACAGTCAATCATGGCATGATGCCTAGCTAACCAATCCATGCCCAAGATGATATCATAATCTTTGAAGGGCATTTCAATGAAATCAGATAGAAAAGTGTGTCCTTGGATCACCAGAGGACAATCTCTATACATTCTATTAACCCTGATCTCCTGTCCTAGCGGACTTGTTACTAGCACCTCAAAGTCCATTTTTGTACATGGAACAGCAATGCAATCAATGATGCTAGCACTCATATAAGAATGAGTAGAACCCGGATCAAATAACACAAACACATCCTGATTAAAAGTTAAGAAGGTACCAGCCACAACATCAGATGTCTCGGCCTCTTCTCTCTGTCTCATTGCATAGATTCTGACTGGAGCACTATCTTGCTCTGAATGTTTCACTGTGCTTTGGCTACCTGCTGGGCTACCTCTACCCCTGCCTCTACCTCTGCTGGGTGGTTGTGAACTTCTGGTGACAGGGCTTTGAACTGACCCTTCTGCAGTAGTAGGAGGTGGTCCAACTCTGCGAGCACTGGTGCAGTCCTTGGCAAAGTGTCCTATGCCTCCATAGTTATAACAAGCTCCAATAGCCTTATAGCATATCCCACCATGATATCTTCCACAAGTTTCACATTGGCGAGAATGGTAGGAACCTCCGGTACTCTGCTAACCAGATAGAGGAGGTTTCTGTCCTGAATGTCTTCCCTACTGCACTTCTTACCACCTCTGCTATGTCCCCCATAGTTCTTCCTCTTTCCAGTAGGACCACTGGAACTCTGTTCTACTGATTTTCTCTCTTTCTCTATCCTCTCTGATTTCTTTTTCTCAGGAGCAGCTTCAAACTCAATTCTTTCCAACTCTAGGGTTTGAGAAACAAGTTCAGAGAAGTTAGTGTGTTTGAATCCGACTACTTGTAATCTGATACTGGGCTTCAAGCCGGTTTCAAACCTCTTGCATCTCTCCTTGCTGGTAGCAAGTAAACTTACTGCATAATGGCTCAGGCAGGAAAATTCTCTTTCATATTCAGCCACTGATCTGCTCCCCTATTTCAGACTTAGGAATTCTTATAGCTTCTGGTCTACATAAGCATCGGGGACATATTTTTGTTTGAATTCCCTAATAAAGTCATTCCATGTTAGCACTGCAGGTTCTACCAGACTGTGGGGAATGGTTTTCCATCAGTCATCAGCATCCCCCTGTAATAAAGATACTGAGTATTCAAATCTGAGCTCCTCCGTGCAATGCAGTTTCTTGAATACCCTATCCATCCTTTCTAACCACTGTTCAGCCTCTAGAGGATCTATCGCCCTTGAACTCAGAGCCCCATATTTCGTCAATTTTTCATATCGCTTGCGTAAGATCGTGGTTGTACCATCGTGTCTCAGATTGGGACTTGAGTAGGCACATTACCAGCCATTTGTTGGAACAATGCAGCCATCTCACGAGCGAATCGAGCAGAAATCATGCAGATCATGCGGTGCTATCAACCACTGACATTATGTAAGGCTGAGGCATCCCCTTGCACCTCAGCCTCAATAGATTGATCGACTGAACGATCACCCTCTTCCATAGTCAATGCAAGGATCTTAGATCTTCTGAACAAATAACACAAGGAGATTTTCTCCCGTTAGTGCATATTTATAATGTAATGTACTGTATGTATCAAACAATGATATTGAGCAGTTGTACTATGAAGAAAGAATATTCAAATTAAAGATGAAAACAAAATTTACAAACTAGCTCTGATACCACTAAAACATGTCACACCCTACCCCTCTGTAAGGCATAACATGATCCCGTAGTATACCTAATGAATTACCAACTTCGCTTTCATCGATAACCCATTAAATACACTACAAGGGATTTTAAAACTTTTCTTACTTCTTTTTATAGTGGTGAGCACTATTTACAGGTGTTAAAAAATTTTTTGAACTTAAGTGAAAGAGATAACACATTTGAATTATTAGGAATTCTCAGAAAATTTTCATGAGTGCCCTCTGTATTTTGAATAAAATAGTTCTTCAGAAAACCTGTAAAAAGCACTTCAATATAATTCTCAATCTCCACTTCAACAGTTAAACAACACAATATCTTTTTCAATTCAAATCCACAATAATTTTTCAAAGACTGAGATAAAAGAAATAAAATACAATTTTTACAAGTCAAAATACTCATAATTTACTTTACAACTTCAATGTACAATTTTAATTTACAACTGCTCAAAACTAAGAACAATATATACATACAGTGAACATACATTACAGTACAAAATGCAAAATGTGGTATACTCAATATACCCGATGATCTCTCATTGAATGTACTAGCACCCTAGTTCACGCTCTGTCCGTCTGCTTACTGCACAACAATGAAAGCTATCACCGAGACAATGTCTCAAGCAGTACAACATTAACCAAATACAACTTTAAATCACAATTCATATATCATATAAATGATGGATACGTAAAACCATAGTTCAATTCAAGACAATGAATGTCATAAGGAATTTAACACAATATCACAATAAATCTCAGTAATCAAAACGTAGTTAATTTCAAAAGACAGTGAATGTCAATAAGAATTTAAACTCCATTTCACAAATTATCAAAGCTCATAATAACACAATTTAGTCGAATAATTTAAGAACACAGTGTTGCCAATTCATTCACAACTTAAGCCATGACACAAATTTCCGATCAATGCCGCGTTGTACACCACGACAAAGCAATCACGACCCCACTAATAGAAATCAATGAGGAAGGAAGCTAGATATATAATGAGTACTCATCCGATCACCTCAACTGGTAAACAAGAGAGGGAGAAAAATAAATGATCACAACTCCATAAATGGAGAAGGAAAATAAACGATCACAACCCCATAAATGGAGAAGGAATGATACGATATTGTCATGCTAAGTGTGAACACAAAATCAATTCCAAACATTTTATTCAAATGATTCGTGAGAATCTAATAAATTTCCAAAGTCATAATTTCATTCACAAAATGGCAACACAACTCATAATTAACTTCAATTTTCACAAATCACACTAAATCAATTTTTCCATAGTTTCAAACCGTTTACAATGCTTTTCAAGCAATAAGTATCAATTCAAACACATTTGCATAATTGAAACAATAATATACAAATTAGTCATAATTTATTTCAATTGAAAAATTCAAAAGAAATAATCACAGTGCACAAACCTCGATAATCGTCTCTGGTCTTGACTCAGTGTTTCCTTCCCTTTCCCTGAGTCTTTGCTAACTGAGAAACACAATTTGAAGTGTTTCAGTACTTAATTAAACTGTCTCTAATGATAATACTTGATAAGTAATTCACTGAATGCTATTATTTGCTTAATCAACCTAATCTATCAACCCTCGATGCATTCTAGGTAAATTAGGTTTTAAGGTTACCAATATGTCACATTCGATAGTCTTTTAGGGTTGGTACATGTTACCAAATTCATTTCCATGTATCTTGCATTTTCTTGCAATTTGCTGGATTCTGGGATACTAGTTTGACCTAGCCTGACGACCTAGTTTCCTTGGTTTTCGGGTTTTGATCAAAACTACAAACTTGTAGATCTATGTATTATGGAACGCGGGGCAAAATTTCAGGTCATTCTGAGTTATGTAGACCAAGTTATGGTCATTTTCCTGTTGCTGGTCAAAATGCATCAAAATTGATCACTTTAGGTCACTTTAGGTCATTTTAGGTTCGGCCAGTTTTTGGATCCGAAATTGTGCAAGCTGTTTGACTTGCTTATGGTCATTTCTGGGCTATGGTGTCTTCATAAGACTTGTAGATATGGGTCTTAACTATTCATGGTTAAAATTTCAGGTCAATTGGACCTGTTTTGAGTGAGTTATGGCCTAAATACTAACTGCTGCCCAAATGGTCAATTTTCAGGCCTTAATTGCACTAATCCGGATTTGGTCACTTTTCAAGCTACCTTGCAAGCAGAATTTTGGCAAGCTTCCTTCATGAAAGTTGGCAAATTTTGTGCCTAGTTTCACCTCCAATTGATCTCATACCAATTGGAGCCACACACTTAAAGTTATAGGCCTAAAACCCAAACTGCCTTATTACATTTCTTTCATACACATGAAGCATCACTTTTAACACTTACCAAACTTAACATTCAAGCCAATTCTGGTTGTAACATGACCTAAACTTAATTCACAACACATTATAGGTCATTTTGGCAGTTTACAATTATATTCAATGTGCACCATAAAGTGCAGAACTTATCAACTCATTTACAACAATTTAAGCATCTAACCATAACACTTTTACATGTCCAACTTCACACCACCATACATACACTCAAACTGTCATAACTACTATTACAATTCCACATTATTATTCCATAAACCAAGCATGAATTCCAGCATTCTTCAAGAATTAACAAACTGCCGCAATGGTACCTTTACATTCCATTAATTTCCAAGCTTCAAATTTCAATTTACATTTACATATACTAAGTATACATCACCCAAACAATTTCCTACACAATATACATTTAATCAATCATTTAATTCACCATTTACAAGCAAAAATAAACTGTCTTTAAAGTGTTTCCATGGTTGCCAAAAGTACACTTCCCCATTCAACATCAAACTTCAAAAATCTCTCCATATATCAAACACCCATAACATTCTTACTGACTTTAATGAAACAATAACCCAAAAACACAAACTTACCACTTTGGAAATTCTTCAAAACCTCTCCAAAACTTGGTTTTCTTGTTGCCTATCTACTGCCCATGGTGTGAGGATTAACTTTAATGAAGGAAAGTGCATGGAAAGTGGCTTAGATCAAGCTTGCATGAAGCTTCCACCCATGCATCCATGCAGGAATTCCATTCTTGGTTTCGGCTGCCCTTTGGAAAGGTTGAAGATGAAGTTTAAATCTGTCCAAATGCATTATAAAGGCGTCCCACAATGTGAGTTAGTGGACCACTAACTTTAGGAAATGACTTATTTAATTAAAGTTACCAAATTTACAATTTTGCCTCATTATTTTTAATTTTAAATTATGTACCATATTTTTATTTTTCATTGCATTTTCAAAGTTTAATATCATTTATTTTTAATGGACATTTAGGTCAAAAGACAACTCGGGGTGTCAAATGACCACAATGCCCATGTTCAGGTTGCATTCCCGATTTTTCAGTAACACCGGGTTTTGTCCGTTTTTCGATTTCTCACTTTTCTTTGTACTAATTATTTAATTTTTCTTTGATATTTCTAATGATATTTATACTTCAATAAATATTTATTTGAGTCCTAAAAATATTTTCTAGGGTTTCCGGCGGTCCAGGGCTAGTCAACGGTCCACGCCGTGACTTCCCAGTGCGGTCACCCATCGCTAGGGTTCTCGGCTCGCTTAACTTGATTGCATTTCTTTACTATTATTTTTCCTTTGTTTTTCTTGTATTTCATTATTTTATGTCTCCTCACTCATATCGAAGTGTAGTTCTAGGCATCCTAGCTGTCCGGACAACACTGACCACCGGAACAGTAGAACGCACTACCAAACATAGGGGTGTTACATGATTCATAATGTATTCCATGTGTCAATGTTTAGGAGATACAGATCAGATCCTTCACATGCCATTTTAGTAAAGGAGATAATTGTATAACCTGATTTGACATATGAAGAAGAACCAGTCAGAATCTTGGCACGGGAAGTGAAAGAACCCAGAAATAAGAGGATCCCACTAGTGAAAGTCTTGTGGAGACACCTCAACACAAAAGAAGCAATATGGGAGAGCGAGGAGATAATGAGGTAACAGTTCTCTCAGCTCTTCCCATCAGGTAAATTTTGGGGACAAAATTTCTATTTAGAGGGGAAGAATTGTAACACCCTTACCGTAGGTAGACCATACATTCTACTGTTCCGACGACTAATGTCTGTTCAGACAGTCAAACTATTTGGGACTACACTTAAACTATAGTGAAGAGACATAAATTGAATGAATAAAAGTTAAGAAAATATAGGAAAATAATTTTGGAACTAATTAAAGGTTTATTTAGGTAAAAATGACATTAAAGATGTTAAAGAAAATTTAGAGAAAATAAAATAAAATTTAAGAGAATCTATTAATTGGTACAAAAATAATAATAATAACCCAATGAGTACCCCGAAGGGCATTTTAGTCATTTTATTCCCAGAGGTGAATTTTGACCTAAATGTCAAAATAAAATTGAGAGAATGAAATAATTAAAATAAATTAAATTTATGAATTTAAATTAGGAAAATGAGAAGAGAAAGAAAAAGAAAAGAAGAGAAAAGAAAAAGAAAAGAAAAGAAAAGAAAAGAAATGAACTAATGACATAAAATAAAAATTAAAGTACAAAAATTATATATATATATATATATATATATATATATATAAATAGCCACAAGAGATAAGAATTCACCAACCCGTCATCTTCTCCACTTCCTTTTCTCTCTCTCTTTTGGCCGGCACACATGCTCTCTTCTTCCACCATTTCCTTTTAAGCTTCAAGCTTGAAGTCCTCTCTATCCATCCACCAAAACCCATGGTCCCCTTCATTAAAAATTTAGCCCACATCATAAGGAAGCTCTAGGTACCCATAGGGAGAAGGAAAGTTGAAGTTTTGGAAAAAAATTTAAGTTTGGTCACAAGAGGTTAGTGCTTTTCTTCCCTCACTTTTCTTTTAATCCTTGAAAATGGCTTGAGATAAGTAGAAATTTTAAGAAATTTAAAAGAAATCCTTGAACCCATGATGTCCCTATTTTCGACAGCCGTTAAATGTGTTGGGCTTTGATGTGTTCAAATGATGTAAATGAGTTTAAAGGTGATGATTGATATAAGTATGAGAAGTGAAAAGGAGTGAATTAATTGAGTTTGAAACTTTGAAACTAGGGTTTATGTACATGATTTGAGGATTGTTGTGTAATTGTTGAGATTGATTTGGTTGAGACTATTTGTTGCCAAATTGAAGTGCTATGTATGCAAATTGAAGTAAGGAAGTTGGAGGAGATTGAATATTTGGGAGTGCCATTTTCTGCAAGTTGGGACTCAATGAGTCCAGTGTGTTTATTGAACCATAACTAAAAATATGTGACTCCAATTGGTATGAGGCCAATTGGAAGTGAAACTAGACCCAAATTAGCCCATTTTTCATGAACAAACCATGCCCAAATTTTGTCCAAAACTTGACCTAAACACTACCCAAATCTGAATGACCTGCATAAAACCCAGAAAATAACCAAATGAACAGTACATATTCATTTGGTCATAACTCCCTCTATACTGGTCCAAGTGACCTAAATTTGATACTATTGGAAAGATTAGATATAGGGCTACAATTTTCATGAAGACCGCTGAACCCAAAAATGCCAAAAACTAAACCAAATTGCTAGCCCAAGTTGGGTCACAAAACTGCCCAGAACTAGGTTGTCCAGAAACTGCTGGACATACACATCCACCTGCCTAGAACTAGGTTGTCTAAAGAAAGGTTCTTGAAATAAATTATTGACTTATCCCTAATAAGTCACTACATGCTAAATTACATGAAATAGGTATGTGGGACTTACTTTCCCACTACAAGTTGACATGAAATTAGTTAATACAAAAAATGTAAATTACCTAAATGGTTTTTTAAACATATAAGTCATATGAAAACACACTTGGAACTTATGTTTCCATCATATATGAAATAACAATACTATGAATATGTATAGTACATGACATAAAATAATGAGAGTGATAAATACATAATTTATATGAATATGTACTTGGGACCTATGTTCCCATTACAATGACATGAAAACGGTGTAAAGCATAGATAGTACATGAAGTGAAATAACAATATGTTATGAACCCTTAATAGTACATAGCATGAAATAATAAAACTATAAGTACTTAATAGTACTAAATTTCCCATAGTAAACTTTGGCTTATATTTATATAGTTGGATCGATTGGTATACAAATTAGGGACTACAATTAGCAGTACTGCTTACAGAGCAAATAATGAACTAACTATATATGTCTGTTACGATTTTTCTACAGGCTATATGCCTACTCATTGGCCATTGTGCTTAACCTTATTTCTGGCCTCGTGCCTGACAACTGGCCTCGTGCCTGACAGATGTATACAGATTAGACATATAGCTGTCTAACCCGTATACTCCGTGTATCCAGCATTATAGTTTGTTATAGGTTACTTAGGTACAAATATACAGATATGACATGAAATACACTGATATGACATAAAATATGCTAATATGATTCCAAAGACTCTAATATGAGTTTAAAAAGCCAGAGAATGAAATTAATACACAGAAAAAAAATACTGTTAAATTTAACTGTTCCTAAAGTGTAGAAAATTCACAAATATACAGATATGACTTGAATTACTCCGATATGACATAAAATACGCTAATATGATTCCAAAGACTCTAATATGAGTTTAAAAAGCCAGAGAATGAAATTAATACACAGAAAAGATACTGTTAAATTTAACTGTTCCCAAAGTGTATGAAATTTACAAATATACAGATATGACATGAATTACACCGATATGACATAAAATACATTGATGTGATTCCAAAGACTCTAATATGAGTTTAAAAAGCCAGAGAGTGAAATTTATACATAGAAAAGATATGATAATGAATTTATTTCTAAAGTACAGAAAAGTCATAAATGACCTAGATTATATAAGAAATGAATAGAAAAGATACTGTTAAATTTAATTGTTCCCAAAGTATAGGAAATTTATAAATGTCTTAGAATTGATGACAAATTCACTGATATGTGTTCAAGGAGACTGAAATGATATGTGCATAGATAAGATCCTGATAAGTGAATTATTCCCAAAGTGCAATAAAATATATAATTGACCTAGAAGTCCAAAATTCTACACATAGCTATTACTTTTAATTATTCAATTATTATTCCTTAAAATTATGCACCACTAAGCAATTTGCTCAGCGCGTTGGTTTTTCCATCGCGTAGGTATTGGAGATCAGCAGCCGCCACAGTAGTATTCTGACCGCAGTTGACCAGATTTGCATACAGTTCAAAGTTCACCTCACTAGTCTTTTGTATTTTGGTAGGGCCCATGTATAGACTAGTATTTTGATTCATTATGTATAATCATGATGTAATTACTAGTTTGTGATGTAAATAAAAATTGTAATTACATATTTTGGATTGTAAATAAAGTTATTAATTTATGCATATGAATTTCTATATGAATGAATGAATGAACTTGGAATGGTATGAGTTGAAATGACATGATATGACATGTAAAGAGATGAAATTGTTTTTAACAGGTAACTATTGGAACCCACTAAATGCCAATAAAATAGAGAAGGCTCTGCCGGGTTTCCACAGAGATTTAAAAAAAAAAAATTGTACGTGTTTTCTATAAAGTTTAAAATTAACAATAGACATGACATGATAAGATAGGGTGCTCCGGCACCGAATGTGACACTCCTCACTCGGCTACACTGTAGACGGGTGAGGGACGTCACATGTTTATAGCATTTCTGGCATGTTCATGTATCTTGATAAGTTATATGATTATATTAATTATACTTGTATCGTTAATTATATAGGTTAGCAAATGCATATCATGAAGATGATATATTTGAATTGTTACTTGTGATGTATAGGTAGTTCTTGGATAACCCACTAGTCCCAATAGAGAAAAGGAAAAACATGCATGCTAAAAAACTCATTAAGGGGAATGATATGGTGTATACTCTAAAGATGGGAGGCCTAGAGAAGAGGGGAACCAGGTAAGACAATTCTGCATCTCCAAATCCATTTGTTGGAATCCATAATTATTATTATTATTATTTTATGATTAGGGAACTACTAGTGACATGGACTACTTTGATGTTAATTGTTTGTACTATGTAAACATCATATGAATGTTGCATTACATATGCTATGTAGGTTTTTACTTATTAAGGACCTAACTCACCCCCCTTTCTTTGTCTTCCCCCTCAGGGACAAGTATAGAAGATACAATCAATGGGTTTTGCTAGCTGAGTTCTAGAGGTTGTTGGCTTAATTTTACCTAAAGGTGTGTGTATATTTTGTGGAACTCCTTTTTGTATTGACATGTAGTTTTGCTGCTGTACTACAGTGGTTAGCCATTCAGTGTCTTGCAATATAAAACAATTATAATTATATTTTGCATTTAATGAAGTATTTTTATGAACCATAAGGTGTGAGGGTCTCGATTGGCATTACCTTTTTTAGTTGGTTAGTATTGTCTTCCCATAATACTACTACGTTGCTTGGATATTAACGCTACTAAGATGGAGGAAATGAGTCGCCACTCAAGTAATAACTTGGATAAATTCATAAGAAGTGATTTGGGTGAAACTTACCCCTTACAGAGGTCCTCTACCCTTCTTTTACTATGAGCCCAATGGCCTAGGTTTGGAATAGTGGGTACAAGGGAGGAAAGATGTTAGGTACCCTCTCTGTTTAGGTTTACCTCATAACAAGAGCCAACTTTTACTAATTATTTCCTAAAACTATCTTATTATCCTCTTAATTAATTCTTTGATCATACAGTGATGCAAACAACTAGTTACACACATATCTTGTTCATTCAATCATGTAAGGTGCATGCATAACATAACCTAAACATGCCACATTTTTTAGTTTTGTAGGATTACCATGTTTACCATATTACCCTATCATGTGAATTAAACTAAGTTAATTACATAAAATATTTAGCTATTGAACATATTAGAACACATAAAGCACAAAGAAAAGATCATTAGGTACGTAGGCCTTTTAATATCATATTCCCCTTTATGCATCTTTACTAAGCCTAATTACACGTCAAAGGTTCATTTGGAAACATTCAAAATAATAAAAATAAAATTGAAGATCTAAGAGCGTGTTCGCTATCATTGTATGTTTTCTGTTTTTTATTTTTTATTTTTTAAAAACTAAAAACTGTTTATAGTTTCTTATTTCATATTTTTTAAAACTATTTTTTAAAAATTTCTTTTTAAATTTATTGTGCAATTAAAAATATAGAAATTATTATTTTTACACATTAAAAATAAATAAATAAATTTTAGTTTTAAAAGTATTATTAATTATAATAAATTATTAATTTTATTATGTATTTTTAAAAGTATTATTAAAAATAAAGAGTAATAAGAAAAAAATTTAATATATAAAAGAGTTCCATTGAAAATCATTAATGAATTTAGTAAATTTAAATAAATTTTATTACCATAATTATTAAGTAATATGAATGTATTTAAAGAAATATAATAAAAATTATTAAAAAAAAAACAATTATCCTATAATAATGGATGAGTGGGCTCATGAACAAAACTGAAACAGAAAGCTACTTTTCCTAGTTTTTCATTTTGGTTGTCATGTTTCAAAAACAGAAAAGAGAAAATTAAAAAAAACTTAAAAATGAAATTTCAACAGAACAAGTTTTAAGTTTAAGAAAAAAAAAAAAAAGAGGAAACCAAATTATTTCCAAACACGTCCTAAAGTAAATAAAAAAAAAAAGTAGGAGAATAGAAGTTAAAACTTTAAAATGACCTTTACAACCCATAATTAAAAAAGAAAAAAAAGCTTAAAACTATTATAAGGTCCAAAGGCCCATTAACCTCATACAAGCGACCTTCATACAAGAGGCCTTGAAGTTTCATCTTGTGCTTTAGATTGGGCTTGATCCACCAATGGGTTCACCTTACTCATTGAATGTATATGGATTGACTTATTAGGCTTAATGCACTTATTTTGATGTTAATTAACTAAACTACTGAAATTAATTAAATTAATAATTAAAATGTCTACAGGGGACCAAAAATTACAACAAAAGAAAATATTAAAAAAGGATTACATTAATTGTAGATAAATATTAAAGCAAATAGGAAACCTAAGTGAAGTAGAACTCTAAGTGTGACTTGGATTTAACTCCCATCTCTTCTTAAATTCGGCTAAGAGGTGTTTTCCCATCCAAATTCTTTTTGTCACCATATCCCATAACCACTTAGGTCACCCAACTCACATAAAAAACACAAATAAGAGTTAGTATAGAATTAAAATACATTAGAGTCCTAATAGAAGTAAAAAAAACAATCACTTAAGCAAAACTTGGACAAATTTGAATTCTAAAGAAAAAAAATTTAGTTCTCCTCGTTAAACATGCCTAAAATTAACATAAAAATTAATATAGACTCTTAATGACCTAAAATATAGAAAAAAAAAAGGTACGAAAAACGTGCATCATAAAGGTAAGGCTGCAATCGGTCAGTTCGTTTTTGAATCAAACTGAACCAATGAAACCGAAAACCAAAATTTGAGAAAAATTGAAACTAAACCAAATCAATGATATATAAATAGCCAAACCATATATATCAGTTCGGTTCGATTTGGTTTAAAGCAAACCAAATTTATTAAAACTTCTAACATAAAAAATGTAGCATATTGAAATTCATTACATTTACAATAAATTCTACAATTGAAATACAAGAATGAACAACATTTATTGTTCTAATCAATTGAAATTTAAGAATGAATAACATTTATCATTCCAATTTAGAGAACAAAATCAATTAAACTCATTAAGATGCCCAAAATTTTCAATTTCTGTAAATACCCAAAGAAACCCATAAAGATATCAATCATAACACAATTCAATCACAATACAAATCAACTAAACTGATCAAGATGCCATGTTTTCAATTTCTATAAATCCCAAAGAATCCCATGAAGAGTTAATCATAAAACATTAAGATATTAATCACAACACAAACCCATAAAGAAGCGTAGGAGATCTAGTCGCAAAAGCACAAACCCATGAGAGATCTCAAGTGAAAGTAATGCACAAAGCAACCCATGCAATTGGTGTTTGAACAATACTACTCAGTGCCACTGCCTTTAGAAGGAGACATACCCATCTATAAGACTCACATCGAAGCAATCCATCCCATCACAACAATTTAAGGAAGAAAAGTAAAAGGACTTGAAGAAGGAACAGAGCAGCAGATGATAGACACAATGCAAAAGGAAAAATGATGGATCGAGGAAGGACTCACGAAGAAGGAGAATGAAATGAATTGTAAACTTGTAGGGGTTAATGGGCAGGGATTGGAAAGAAGAAGAAGAAGAAGAAGAAGAAGAAGAAGAAGAAGAAGAAGAAAGTGAGAGGATAGAGGAGTGGGAATCGTGAGATATGAAGAACAAAAGGAGAAAGCTAAAATGTATGTATATATTCGGTCCATTCAGTTAATTCAGTTATTTTAGGTGAATTAACCGAACCGAACCAAAAAACTGAAATTATTCAAAATAAAAAATCAAACTAAACTGTTTAAGTTGAATCAAACCAATTAAATCAAATGGGTTTGATTTGATTTTTCGATTTACACTGAAAACCGCTCACTCCTACACCGTGGCATACAAAAATAATTAAAACTAACTATTATGCAAAAAATACATATTTGCACAATAAATTTGTATAAATAAGGAAAAATAGCAAACCTTTATGTAAAATTATGAAATTTTAACAAAAGATAGATAAGATACCAAAATAAAACATGGAAAATAGAAATCAAATGAATCTCATACAGATTGGTATGTAAATAGGATGCAAGTTAGTATTCATGACATTTTAGATAGATTTAACACTCTAACTTACAAAACTTATATCTAATTCACTATAATAAATTTTATAAACTAAAAGACAAAAATTTAGAGGACATATCAAAGGACTAAAAAAAAAATTGGAAGAAAACGATTACATATATACTCTTAAATAGAATTTACAAAATCGGGTATGCTAAAAAACGTCCTTCATTAGACCATAACTTCAAAAAATCATATTTAATCTAAAAAAAGGGTTTTTTTTAATGATTTAAAAGCTATTCCATGTGAAAAGGCCTAATGAATCCATTAAAAATATTTTCAAACCTAAAATCTAACATTTACATCACGTAAACAAAAGAACAAGAAAAGTGATGAACTTGTATTATTTGATTATAAGTGTACAATCAGAACATAACTTTGATTGGATTGGATCTCCTTTGAATCGAAAGACTCCTTGGCCCCTCGGAAGAATATGGAAGACTAAAAACTTAATAAATAAAATAATTTTAATGATACATTAATTAGCCTAAACTAGATTAATCTAAGTGCAAATGTATGAAGATGTGGGAGAAGTATGTGAGTATAATTGGAGAGGAAAAAAACTTCTAAGAATAAGCACTCCCACATGCTAATTTTAGAGCAAAAAATTAACCTAGATGTGTTTTTTTTTCAACCACTTAATTACCTCCCAAAATCATGAACAAAAAGATGTATTTATAGTAGAGAAAAATAATAAGATAGAACTAATCTAGTCTAACTAGGTTTTAGAATTTAAAAGTGATAAATATAACTAAAATAAATAAATAAAAAATAAAAGGAGGTATTAAACTTCCAACTTTGTCCATAAAGGGATATGGATTCCTTTTTAATTATTAAAAAAAATTTAATTAATTAAACCCAATTAAGCCCTTTAAGCCCATTTTGCTGATATGGATTTTTAAAATTAGTAAACTTGGCTAGCTAACCTAGCTTGGCTTGTGGCTCCCCTATGTCCACTAGAGGCCTTAAGAAGCGTAAGTTCAAGCCTGGCTAATTAACATGGGCATTAAGCCTTGTTTTGGTCAAATTAAACATAAAACACAATTTATTTTCTGAAATTAAATCTAATTAACCCCTAATTATTTCTTATTATTCTCTAACCTCTTAAAATTAATTTTAAATTAATTTTTAATTTTTCAAAATTAATTTCAAAAATGCATTTTTTGCTTGCCTAAAATTATTTTATTTTGTTAATTTTCTAGTCATTCCATTGCCTCCAAAATGGCTCAGTATTCTTCACCATCCAGTAGTATTTTCATCACAAAGTTCCTCACTTCCTTTATAAATATGCTTTAAACAATGGGTAAAAAGCATGTGTCTACATATGGGCCCAAAATGAGAAAGTTATACATGTTAGGCTTACTGTGGACTTATGGAGCCTTATATTGGCCTGAGTCCTAGTGTTAGTAATGGATCTAGATTTAGATCTTTACAACCAATAAGTGTATACGACCATATAAGACCTTAGTACAACCTCCTTTTATACAACTAAGACCGAATGCTTGAGATAAAGTACATTAAAGAATAAATGTGTGAAGTAAATGAGCTAGGGATTGTGTGAGTTAAGGAATGAATACATACTTAAGACTTACGAAGAATATATATGTCTCCTCAACCAATATTGAGGTGCAATGTGCTATATCAGAACGAGTGGGTGCCGAGTAGTTGGTTTAGACTATATCAAATTATGCTATTCTTCTTATATTGTAGGCATTGATGAGTTGTATTAAAATAGTCTCTCCAATGACTATTATAAGAAATCCTACTCTTGGGCAAGTAGTCGTGCACAGCGTGTCTAGAATTATAATACGTTTAATATGAGTAGTCAGTTGTAAAATTTTAGTTGACTCGAGAAGACTTATTGGGCAAGACACCGACGACTTAAGTATTAGTTAAAAGAAAAATAGCACCAAGGGTGTAAAACTAGCAATTTTAAAAATTTTAAACCCTAATATTTCATGCAACATGCAATTTCTTTATGCTACTGTAAAAGCACATATTTTTTATTACAACACTTGTAACTCAATTACTAAAAAAGCCTATTTGCCAGTAGAAAATTCAAACCTTAAAATTATTAAAATAAAATTAAGAATTTTACCCGTATAGGTGCAAAATCACATTCAACACCTAATCCAGGAAGCTTAGATCGCCAAGAGTTGATCCTCTAGTCAGTCCACACAAACTGTGACACCCCTCATCCGTCTATAGTGTAGCCGAATAAGGCATGTCACACTCGGTGCTGGAGCACCCTATCTTATCTTACTTTATTCCTTTAATAATTTATTCTCGTTATATTTTAATATCAATTAATTTTCTATGGAGTAACCAGGGATTTATTTCCAGTTGGCGTATTTTACTATTCACCTACTTGAAATTTTCAATAATATTTTATAATAAAAATCTCATCCATACTCATCATAATCATCTCATTGTTTCAAATATAATCTATATATTTCCATTTTCACATTCATTTCCAAACATTTCCATTCAAATTCATTCATGCTCAATTCATATACAAAAATTCTCAATCTTCATTAATTTACATGATTTACAGACTGATTACATAAATTCATAATTTACATTATCTACAAATTAATTATAATTCCATAATATATATTTCAACATACAATTCATAATTTACATTACAAATAATAACTAATTATAATGTACAAAATACATAATATGGCCTATATGGGCCCTATCTACATGTATTGCTGAGGAGGTGACAACCTTGAATACTCTATAGATCCAAACTCCAAAATCCCAGTCTAATGTCTACTGGGCTTTATCTCCAGTACCTGCGTGAGGGAAACAATTCCATCGCGCTAAGCATTTCTGCTTAGTAGTGCAATAATATAACAAGAAAATAATATATACAAATAAAGAAAGAATGGATCATAATTTGGATACTCTAGAATTTAATCTAATTTAATATAATACTTCTAGTATCAACTATCTTTTGTTATAATTTATTCCTCTTCAGAAGCGCTTAATTCCTAAATTCACAGTAATAATATACAATTCACAAAAATTCTAAGAATATTATTCTTAACTTTATATTATTATGAAAAGGTGCATTTATAATGTTTATTTAAGTTATATTTCTATTGTTAATCTTTTTATCATTTCATTCAATACTTGCTAGGTTATCTTAGATTATTTTATAATAATTAACATTCTCAGAGTCATTTCATAATAGATAAATTTTAACATCAGTCCAGTTCATTTCAGTTCTTTCTATTAAATAGATTCTTAGAGCTAATTTAATTTATTTTAGGTTTTCTCACTCATTTAGTTAATCTCTAATATTTTTAATTGCTAATATTTTTAACTTATTTCAATAAATTACACTGCCCAAGTAACTTATGGCAGGCTGACTAAACTAAATAAGAGGGTCATTGGGCACTGGACATCGTGATGTTTCGGGCCATCATACCATGGGACGTGAAATACGGAATGTCAACCACGTATGCAATCAGTATGGCTAAAAGCCATGATAACAAATCAGTATGGCTAAAAGCCATGATGACAGATAATCGGGCATACAAGCCATAAATACAAGCATAAAGCCTTACGCAATACTGCTAAAATAATACCCTATTGACATGTCAATCTATCTAATCTAACACACGTGTCTAGGCAATACATGGGCACATAGTACCATTAAGCATTAATATGTATTATTATGTCATTATTTAATTATAAGGTTCAATTACAATTGATAAAATTTTATTCTATTCCTAGTGAAAACATAAATTCCTCATAATTTATACATTCATTATTCCATTCATGATAATTGCAATTTACATCGATCAATTTTCGTGTACTATTGTACATCGAAATATTTTCTTTTCTCCCATAATGAGGACTAATGCCCCCTTCATACATCCATATGATTCTCTTATTCATTACAATATCTATATGTATTATCAGTCATATTTCAAGTAGTCCATAAACATTTCATGGATTTCAGATTTTAGACCCTAAATTTTCTTCTAACAAATTTAGCCAAGACATGTAGTCCATTAGGCCATACTTCCTTCATGGAAGTTGTCTCTTTATGTATTAGCTTAAATTTCCCTTTCTAAATCATTTATTTTGAAATAGTATAATTCTAATTTTTTAAACAAATAAGTAATGACTATCCAGGGTACTAAACCCTGCAAGTCTACTAATTTCAAGATTTCCTATTTTCTTTGTCATACAATTCCAAGCACTTAAGCTTAGAATTGGTTGGACATATTACAGTCATAAATTTAACCTAGGGTCTTTTATAGGAGTTGTTCTCATATGTCCTAGAGTCACTCAAATTCAAGAAATTTTAATTCACTACTCACAATATATATATATATATATATTAGTAATTCTGATAACTTCTTTAATTTATATTATTATTTCTTATGTCTTTGGGATTACTATTCATACATTACTATTCACTCAAATTCTTGACTTTTTCATACATAATATATATACAAATGTTTGATACATAATTATACCATATTTTGGGTTCTAAGTTTGTTGGCATTGATTGCCAATTGCAATTCAAAGACTCGTAGAATTATTTTCAAAAATTTAGTTTTCATGACCTATGTTTACTGTTCTATTGGTCTAAGCTACAGTGAGAATTTAGCTAACTTATCTTCATCAAAGTTGTTCTTTATTGTGTCTTATTTAATTCCTTTTTGAATCAATCCATTTGAAGTTTTGTAGCTCAAGTTATGTCCAAATTACCATAACTAGCCGGATTGGTCTCTACCTAGAAATTATGGGCAAACGATCCGGCATTGGGTATCCTGAATTTGGCTAGCATTTCATATGGGTTAAGTTTAGAATCTGAGTTGGTGTTCTTCATAAAAGTTGTTCTAAATTGTCTAAGCTTTCCATTGATATAAAATTCAGGTCAATTGGACATTTCTACGCTGAGTTATGGCCAAATGAATAAATACTGTTCATTTGATCACTTTTACCAAGTCCAGAATTGGTTACCCGAATTTGGCCATTTTTT
This sequence comes from Hevea brasiliensis, assembly GCF_030052815.1. Classification (NCBI taxonomy): domain Eukaryota; kingdom Viridiplantae; phylum Streptophyta; class Magnoliopsida; order Malpighiales; family Euphorbiaceae; genus Hevea; species Hevea brasiliensis. The sequence goes on along the minus strand of NC_079504.1, from coordinate 57,474,505 downwards.
AGATCATCCTAAGTCTATTTTCTGGGCAAGGTTTCTTCATAAAAAAATGTGTTATTATGTGTCTAATTTCACCTCCAATTGGCCTTGTACCAATTGAGGCTACACAAACCAAGTTAGGGCTACCCAAACACACTGGACTCTAAGTTTAGAAATTCTAGCACTTTTGGGGCAGCACCTAATTCACATTCCAATGCCACAACTCATTCCAATTTATGTCAATTCACCTCTAATGGTCACTAATTGACCATTAGAACTCCAATTAAACCTCAAAGCACAAAACCCCCGATTTAGTTACAAAACCCTAACTTCAAATCCCTAATTCATGCATAACATCATGCAATCCAACCTCTACCACATTCAAACTCGTCAATAACACTACTAATCAATTTAATTCCATAAAAAAAAAAGCATAAATTTCTAACATGTTCTCATGGCTGCCAAAGTTCTAATCTTTCAATTCCTCATCATTTTCCTTCAATTCCATGTGATTTCAACTTAGTTTAGTATGTTTATAACACTTAAAGAAGAGAGAATACTTGAATAGTGTACTAACCTTGTGAGCAAAATTTTCCCTCACCCAATCTTTAATTTTCCTTCACTTTTTCTGGTTTTCTTAGCTGCCAAACACTTCCCCAAGGTGGAATATCAAGTTTTAATGAAATAATTTAAGGATTTTATGCTGAAAAATCAAAGGTTTGCAAGGTGTGATGAAAGAATGGCAATGGAGAGGTGAAAAGAGAGCTTCGGCTAGGTTGGTAAAGGAGGAAGAAAACTGAAATTTTGGTCAAATTTTATCTCTTTTATTCTTTCTTTAAGTGCTTGTCAAATTTTGATTGGTAGAAAAATTTAATTGCATCATGTTTACTTAAGCATGATGTAATAATTAGGCTTTTCTTTCATTTTCTTTTTCTTTTTTTTCTATTTATTTTTAATTAATTTTTAGTAATATTTATTCATATTTTATGTCATATAATTGACTTAATTAATTAGACAAGTTAGCCAAAAATCATCTCTGTAGGTGAAATGACCAAAATGTCCTCCGTTTTGCTTAACAGACTAAAATTATCTGTACCAATTTAGAAAATTCTCTAAACATTTTCTTAGCATTCTAATGCCATTTAAAACTCAATAACTCTTCACTGGAGTCCCAAAAATTAATTCACGGAATTTCCCTCTGGTTTAGAGCTACTAGCTGTCTTCACAGCAACTTCCCATTAGGTCACCCATCGCTGGGGCATCGGCTCATTTAACTTTATTGTATTTTATTTTTAAAATTTTTTCTTAATTTTTCTTACCATTATTTAGTCTATTTTTGACTCCTCACTCTAGTCTAAATATAGTTCTAAACATTCTACCTATCCGGTCAGACGCTGGTCACCGGAATAGTAGAATGTACGGACGATCTAAAGTGAGAGCATTACACAAATAGGATAACCAAAGCACCAATTTTCACCCAAAACTTCTTTGTGCTTCCTCTCCTTGTCTTGACCAAGCTTGCACAAAGATAAAGTTTAAGGTTTTTCTTAGTTTTATGCTTATAGAAATATAGAGAAATAATTTCTTTAACTTTAATTCAAAAGTAACAACTTCAGATTCCTCTCGAATCAAAACCAAAGAAAATGATGGGAGAGCTTAGTTTTAGAGAGAAAAGAAGAAGAAGAGAATAACACTTAATCTTGAAAGTTCTCTACTAATCTCTAATAATTAGACATATTTAATTCCACTTAAGGTCAATTAGTGGTTAACCACTAATTATTACCTACTTTACAAGTGTCCACATCTAATTCACCAATTAGATATGTTTTTTAATTTTAATTTGGCCACTTGTTAAGTTAACATAAATAAGGGAATTAAAACATTAATTAATTAGTATTATGAAAAATACTAATTAAACATTAATATAACAGCCCTTGCCTGGTCTACAGTGTAGCCGAGCAAAGCGTGCCACATTCGATGCTGGAGCACCTTATCTTATTTTACTTTATTTCTTTAGTAATTTTCAATCTCGTTATACTTTAAAATCAATTATTTTCTAAGGAGAAATTGATGGAGTTTCCCCTATTCTAATATCGTTTGGCGTATTTCACTATTTGCCTGTTTAAAATTTCCAACAATATTTTCATACAATAATTGCATTCATATCTTCATCATAACTATCTCATCTTTTCAAATATCATTTATATATTTTAATTGCATATTCAATTCTATACATTTCCATTCATGCTCAATTTATATACAAAAATTCTCAAATTTCATTAATTTATATAATTTACAAACTAATTATATAAATTCTTAATTTATATGATATACAAATTAATTACATATGAAATAGCTAATTTATCAATTTACATCACATACATATTAAATACATTTTCATAATTTACATTATAACATAGGAAATACTTATGATGTACATAATACATTAATGTAACCCATATGGGTCCTATCTACATGCATTGCTGAGGAGGTGACAACCTGCACACTTCTGCAAATTCGGACTCTAAAATCCTAGTCTAATGTCTACTAGGCTTTATCTTCAGTACCTACACGAGGGAAACAATCCATCATGCTAAGCATTTATGCTTAGTGGTGCAATAATATAATAAGAAAATAATATATACAAATAAAGTTAAAAAAAAAAGGTGGAGCAAAATCTGTATAATTAAGAATTATATTGATTTCATATGAAATTATAATATTAAATATCTTTTGTCATTTTTGTTGTTGTTTGGAAGCACTTATTTCATAAGTTTACAATAATAATATACAATATACAAAATTAATAAAAATGTTGAATTTATATTCATATTATTATAGGAGATGCATTTGTACTAATTATTTAAGTTATACCCATTTTGCTAATCTTTTCATCACTTTACTTAAATATTTTTATGTGTTTTGGATCATTTCGTAATAAATAAATTTTTAGAACTAATCTAGTTCTTTTCAGATTTTTCTCACTCATTTATTTAATTTCCATTATAAATAGCACTGGATAAGTGGGTAAACTAGCACTGGACACCATAGTGTCTCGAGCCGTCATATCATGGGACGCATACGTCAACCACGTATGCAATCAATATAGTTAGTACTGGACACCGTGGTGCCTCGGGCCGTCATACCATAGGACGCGAAATGTCAACCACGTATGCAATCAATATGGCTAAAAAGCCATGGTAACAAATAGTCGGGCATAAAAGCCATAAATGAGGGCATAAAAGCCATAAATATAGGCATAAAGCCTTACGTAGTACTGCTTAATCAATCCCCTATTGGCATGCCAATCTATCCAATCTGACACACGTGTATAGGCGATGCATGGGCACATTAGTACCATTAAGTGTTACTATGTTTTATTATTTCATTATATTCTCTATTTATATTTTGTAGCATTTTAATTCTATTCCTAGTGGAAATACAATAACTCATTTTCACCTAATGCATGTATTCATAGATTTCATTTATATGGATTACAATTTACCAATCACATCATCTATTTCACATTTATAATTTCTTATCTAATTTATCACACCATCTCACATGTCACTTAGGTTCAAGCATTTTCATTTTTATTCATAATGGGAACATAAGTCTCAAATAACATTTGCACATCACTTACACCTTCAACAATTCATTTATAGTACTTACAATTCATATTTCAAGTTATGTTGGCAATGTCTTATAAGTTCTATTTATGATGAGAATACAAATCCTAACTACCTATTCACATAATTCAAGTGTTCATTAAATCATTTAAGTGGGGTACCATTAGCAATTTTAGATCTTGGTTCTTTGCATTTAATGTTATTGTGGTTACTATTTATATTACTATTCATGCAAATTTTGACTATTTAATAATTAATAGTAATATAAATCCTAAACACATGATCATACCAAATTTTGAGTTCTAAATTTGTTGGCATTAGTTGCCAATTGTAATTCAAGGCTCTGTAAAAGCATTTTCAAAATTTCAGTTTTTGTCACTCAAGTTCACTGTCCCAATTGACCAATCTACAGTGGGATTTTGGCTAACCTTTCTTCAAAGTTGTTCCTTAATGTCTCTACTTTAATTCCCTTTTTGAATCACTCTATTTAGAGTTTTGTAGCTCAAGTTATGGCATTTTTACCATAACTGGCCGGATTGGTGAATGTCCAAAATTTCTGGGCAATTTTGATTCTGACGGTTTTATGAGTTAATTTTTGTTAGTAATTTGATTAGGTTATTGTAAGAATTTGAGTTTCTATTCTTCATGAAAGTTGTTCTACTATGTCTAAGCTTTTGATGGGTTTAAGAATTAGGTCATTTGGACCTCTCTACACAAAGTTATGGCCATTTGAACAAATACTATTCATATGGTCATTTTTCCAGGTCCAGATTTTGGATACCCAGATTCAAGCCAAATTTAGGTCACTTTAGGTTAGTTTTCTGGGCAGGGTCTCTCCATAAAAAATGTGGAAAATTGTCCTAGGTTTCATCTCCAATTGGCCTCACATCAATTGGAGCAACCTAACTCTACTTATGGCTGTCTAACCTTGCTAGACTCATAAGTCCAGAAATCCTGTAATGAAATAACACTCCAAATTTTCAATTCCACCCAACTTCCAAACTTCAATTCATATTCATGGCACTTCAAATAGTCAAAAATTGGTCTCAAAATCATTAATTTTAAGCCATAACACAAAATTCCCAAATTTAGGGCAAAACCCTAACTTCCATAATCCCAATTCTTGCTACCATGTACAAATCAACACATACATCATGTACTTTATTTTATCTAAGCTAGAATTTAAGTTTTCATACAATTAAATATATCATCACTCACTTCCCTAAACTGATCGAATTTGAGGTTTTCCAATTACTCATCATTTTCCTTCAATTTCATGTCCTACCAACTCATTTTAACATGTTTAGCATGATCAAAGAAGAGAGGTTAGGGAAATTTTGCACTAACCTCTTTGGAGTCAAGTTGGAATTGCTAAACTTCATGGTTTTCTTCAAATTTTTGTTGCCCAAAGCTTCCTCAAGGTGCAAGGTCAATTTTTAATGAAGGCACATATGGGTTTTATGGTGGAATAACATAGAAAATCATGCTTGGGAGCTTGAAAGAACATGGAAGAACTCCTCTATGCGCTTACCATATGAAGGAACAAAGAAGAAGATTATTTCTTTTGTCCATTTATTTGATTTTTATGCCTACTTATATGTGGTTGTCCATATTTAATTGGTTATAAATTTTTTGTAATGCTCTCACCGTAAGTAGTTTGTATGTTCTACTATTCCGACGACTAACGTCTATTCGGACAGTCAGAATGTCTGGAACTACACTTAAACTAGGGTGAGGAGACATAAATTGATAAAATAAAAACTAAGAAAAATTAATGAAAAATAAAAGAAATAAAATGTAACTAGGTTAAAGGAGCCGGAACCATGACGATGGGTGACCATACCAGGAAGTCACTGTGTAGACAATTGACAATCCCTGACCTGCGAGGAACCTTAGAAAATAATTTTTCGGACGTAATTAAAGGTTTACTAAGGTATAAATGACATTAAAAAAGTCAAAGAAAATTTAGTTAATAGGTATAGGTAAAAATAAAAATGAAATAGACAATATAAAATTAAAGAAATCGTCGGATCGGGAATTTAGTTGGTATTACCGAAAAAGATTGACTATAACTCGAAGAGGGGCATTTTCGTCATTTGGCACCTCGAGTTGACTTTTGATCTAAATGTCCATTAAAATGAGCGATATTAAAAATTTTGAAAATTCCATGAAAAATATGAAACTATAGGTAATGTAATTAAAGGAATATAAAAGGGAATTATTACAAATATTAAAACTTTAATTATTATAATAATTAAATAAACTTTAGTAGAGTATATAAAGGCATAAGATGACAAATTTTAATCCACTCAAGTCATCTTCTTCATTTCATCTCATCCATGGCCGAATCCTTCTCTCCTTTCCTCCATGAATTCTTTTCATGCAAGCTTTAAATCCCCTCCATTTTTAACATAAAACCATAAGTTCACTTCACAAAAATTAGTCCCCACACCTTGGGAAGTTTATAGGCAGCAAAGGAAAAGAGAAATCTTGAAGTTTTCATAAGGTTGAGAAGTAGCCATTAAAGGTTAGTGCTTATATTCTCTTCCTTTCTTCATTGCATATTGAATTGAGGTTAAGGTGAAGTGAATTTTGTATGAAATCAAAGGAAATGATAAGTTATGAGAATTGTTTAATTTTAGCAGCCTTAGTCCCCTTGAGAATTTGATGAATTCCTAATTATAATGATGATTGGTGATGTTAATTGATACACTTAAATGCATTGGAAGTGATATTCCATGTGATATGCATAAATTGGGGGAACTTGAATTAGGATTTGATCATAAATTAGAGTTTTGTGAATATTTTTGAAATTGAAATGAATTGATGATGTTTAGAAGTGCCATGAATGCCAATTTATAGTTTGGGAGTTGGAGGAATGAAATTTGAAGTGTAAATTTCTTTGCAGGTTGAGAATTGTTGAATCCAGTATGTGTTTTAAGCCATAACCAAATTTGTGTTGCCCCAATTAGTATGAGGCCAATTAGAAATGAAACTAGACCTAAAATGCTTCATTTTTCATGAGGAGACCATGCCAAATTTGCCTAGAAATTGACCAAATTGTTGTCCCGATCCGGATGACCAAATGATGAACCCAAAAAATTAACCAAATAAACAGTACATATTCATTTGGCCATAACTCCCACTAGACAGGTCCAAATGACCTGAATTTTATACCATTGGAAAGCTTAGATATAAAACTAAAACTTTCATGAAGACCACAGAACCCATAAATGCCTTAAACCAATTCAAATTGTTGGCCCAAATCATGTAACAAAACTGCCCAAAACCATATTACCCAGAAATTGCTAGAAATAGGCTTACTTGACCAGTTTTGGCAATGAGGCCATAACTTGGTCTACAGAAATCCAAATGCAATGAAACCAATGGAAAACTATCCACAAGACATCAATCTATAATATTGGTATTTTGACCAAAACCCACAAATCAAGAAAACTAGGTCAATAGGCTAGATCAAATTAGTATGCAAATTTTAGAAATTGCCTATGTAACACCCCTTACGCGTCTACAGTATAGCCGAGTAAGATGTGTCACATAGTATACCAGAACACCCTATTTTATTTTAATCCTTTTTATCCTTCCTTATTTATTTTTATCATATCTATGAAGCAAAGTATAATTCATTTAAGTCATTTATTGAAATCATAAATTTATTTAAGGTTTTGCAAATTTTATAGAAAATCTGGCAAAGTACCAGCTAAAAATGGAGAAAACAGTTCTTCGGAACCTGTGAAAAACACTTCCAATATGTTTTCAATCATTCCCAAACTCTATTTTATTAACAAAATCTCAATATTTTTCAACAACATTTCCATTTCTCATTCATTCATTTCATATGATATTCATTTACAAGTCATAAATAAATATTCAATTTTTCATTCATAAACACAATTTTCACTATTTACATTAATACCAAAATACATTACATAAGTCTCAATTACACATGAGAAAATAAAAGTTAATTACAAAATATCAAAATGAAACCTAGTGTCCTACCAATTCACTAAAGACGGTGAGGTGACACAGACACTATGCAGAGCTACAGATGGTCTCACCCATTCTGTGGTCTATTGGGCTCTCGGTTGGTCTCTCCAGAACCTACGTGTGGCAAAAAGCAATGCTTAGTGATGCCAATAATAAAATAAAAAGAAATAACAGAAAATAAATATACAGTGTATGTTCTGATGTCTTATGCAGACAATTTTTCTATCATTATTGATAATCTTATTTATTTTGCATTTGTTATATTCATAATTTCATTAAATTTATTCACTTTCATTTTTAGTTGCCCAAATAACCTGTACTGGATGACTGTACTGGATAAAGGGTAAACTGGCAATGGGTATCAAGTACCTCGGGCCATCACACCATCGGTCACATATGTATCTCCTGGCAAATGTAATGCTAATAAGCTGTAATAACATTAGGCAAAAGGCCAAATATCAGCACAATGTCAGAATGGCTAAAAGCCATGAAATCACAAAATGGCATAATGCCATGTTCAGTACTACTAACTGAACCCTATTGGCATGCCAACCTATCCAAACTAATCTTGCTAGGTGTACTAGGGCATGTTACACTTTTAAATTGTACAATTCTTGAAATTTAAGTTTAGGTGTTACTATTAATTTCATTAGTCAACTAAAATGTTGACTTTTGCATATGCAATAGGTACATTGATTCTAATACTCCCAACATACCACATTTGACATTCTAAAGTTGTTGGTATTGGTTGCCAGTACCATTTCTAAGCTTAGTGCTAGTTGTTCAAAATTTTCAGATTTCAATCCTTGTGTTTATTGTTCCATTGGTCATTTTTACAGTAAGAATTTGACAAAGTTGTCTTCACAAAAGTTGTTCCTTATTGTGTCTAGTTATATTTATTTTTTCGAATCACTCCATTTTGAGTTTTTTAGCTCAAGTTATGGCCTAAATACCATAACTGGCCAGATTGCAAACTTTCTAGATTTTTTGGACTAACTAAATCTATAGTGTTTTGTGCAGTGATTGCAGGTCACTTTTTGAACATGTTATGGTCACAATTTGGGTTAGGTTTCTTCATGAAAGTTGTAGTTCTATATCTCAGCTTTTTGCTGGTAAAATTTCAGGTCAATTAGACCTTTCTACATTGATTTATGACCAAATGAATAAATACTATTCATTTAGTCATTTTGCCCAGGCAGAATGCAAGTCACCTAGATTAGGGCAATTTTTAGGTCAACTTGGTTTGGTTTTCTAGGCAGGGTTTCTACACTAAAGTTGTGCCATTATATGTCTAGTTTCATATCCAATTGGCCTTGCACCAATTGAACCACTACAACTCCATTTATAACTGCCCAAACCTGCTGGACTCATGCTCAGTCCTGCAGGTTAGCCAAGGTAGCTCACCCATACACAAATGCCAAGCTTCAACTCACTTCATTTCCTCATCATGCACATTCAAATGGTCACTAATTAACCATTACAAAGTTAATGAACCATTACATGAGCAAACCCTAATATTGTTAAGTATCCATATTTTTTCCATGTTCATACATACTTAATCCTTGTATTTCACCTACACAACTAAGTTCAATCATGCATTTAGCACTAAGAGCTGCTCTTCAACACTTTGCTATCAAGTAAAATCACTAACCCTAACTAACCCTAGCTGCCTAAACTTGTAGGGTGCACACACACACTTGTTTTTTTTATTTTTTTACATTTCCTACACATATCATGCCATTAAACATGAATTAAACTAAAAAGTGCAAGAGTTTGGTCACTTACCACAAATGAGCAGAATTTTCTCCCTTCAAAACTTCAGTTTTATTGGCTTTTCTTGGCAGCCAATCACCTTGCCAAGTTGTATAGATAAATTTTGTTAAAGTGAACTTAGGGTTTCAAGTGAGATTTGGTGAGTTGGAAAGCTTATATAAGCTTTAATGGTGATTTTGGGTGGGTTGAAGGGAAACGGCAAGTTTGTTGAAGGAGATGAAATCTCATTGCTTTTGGTTATTTTGGTCTCAATTATCCCTTTTTAATAATTTAGCTTAATTGTGATTGGTGGGGAGGGTTTAAATGACATAAGCATGAGGTAAAAATTCACATTTAACTCATTTTCTCTTCTTTTCTCCTCTACTCATTTTCAATTTAATTTTTAGCAATATTTATTCACATTTTATATTATATTATAATTATTTACTTAACTGGACAAGTCGGACAAAAATCATCTCTGAAGACGAAATGACCAAAATGCCCTCTGTTTGGCTTATTGAGCCAAAATCGTCTCTACCGATTGAAAATTTTTTCTAAGCCTTTTCTTGGCATTCTAATGCCATAGAAACCTCAATGACTCTTCTCTGGAGTCCCAAAAATTATTTTATGAATTTTCTCCCTGGTTTAGGACTTCTAGTTGCGAGGACCGTAACTTCCCACTGGGTTACCCATCGCTAGGGCACCGACTCATTTAACTTGGTTGTATTTTATTTCTAAAACTTTTCCTAAATTTTTCTTATTGATATTTGAGTTAATTATGGCTCCTCACTTTAGTTTAAATATTTTTCCAGACGTTCTAGCTGTCTTGACCGACACCGGTCACCGGAATAATAGAATGTACAGAGTTGCTATAGGGAGGGTGTTACAACTATTCCCCTCTAATTTAAATTTCATCCTCGAAATTTATCTGATGCAAACAGTTGAGAGAACTGTTGCCTCATCGTCTCTTCACTTTCCCAAGTTGCCTCCTCGGTATTGTGGTGCCTCCAAAGCACTTTCACCAGTGGAATCCGCTTATTCCTCAACTCTTTCACTTCTCGAGCCAGGATCCGTATGGGTTCTTCTTCATATGTCATATTCGGTTGTACTTCAATTTCTTCCATGGAGATGACATGTGAAGGATCTGAGAGGTATCTTCTTAGCATGGACACGTGGAACACATTGTGGATCTTGTCCATGTCACACCCCTCTGTAAGGCATAACATGATCCCATAGTATACCTAATGAATTATCAAACTTCGTCTACTGATAACTCATTAAATACACTACAAGGGATTTTAAACATTTTCTTATTTCTTTTTACAGTGGTGAGCACTTTTGAGTTGAGAAATTTATTGTGTTGAATTATTATTGGAGTTTGGGATTGAAGAAATATATATTAGAAGTGCTTTTTACAGACAGTGAATGTCATAAAGAATTAAACTCGATTTCATAATATCACAATAAATATCAATAAATCATACACACAGCTTAATCATGATTCCATAGTCCAATTCGTCACAAAAGCCGATAGCTAGTGAGCAATAACCTAGCTAGCTAGCAATTATATGAGTACTCATCCTATTCGTCCTCAACTGACACATACCTCAATACTTCAGTCAGAGAGGGAATTCAAAGCCAATTCATCCCACTAGACAAGCAAATGAGGAATTCAATCAAATATACATGATAGCTATGGTTTCAAACCATTTGCAATATTTTTCAAGCAATAAGTATCCATCAAATTTCCATTCAAACAATTTTCCACAATTTAAAACAATAATATACAAATTGTCATAATTTATTTCAATTGAAAATTCAAAAGAAATAATCACAGTACAAACCTCAAGTGTAACCTCTTGGCTCTGACTCAATGTTTCCTTCCTCTTCCCTGAGTCTTTGCTAACTGAAATATACAATTTAAAGTGTTTCAATACTCATTTAAACTGTCTCTAACAATAAGGTTCAATAATTAATTTATTTAATACATTTACTTTCCTTAGTCAACCTATAATATTGACCTTTGATGCACTCTAGGTGAATTAGGTTTAATGTTATCAATATGTCACATTTTATAGTCCTTTAGTGTTGGTATAAGTTACCAATTCTATTTTTAAGTGTATTGTATTTTATTACAATTTATTGGATTTCGGTATACTATTTTGACCTAGCCGGATGACCTAGTTCTCTCAATTTTCAGTTTCTGGTCCGACTTACAAACTTGTAGGTCTATGTCTTAGTGAACTTTTACCACAATTTTTAGGTCATTTGGAGTTTATTAGACCAAGTTATGGTCATTTTACTATTGCTGGTCACATTGCACTAAAATGGCAAACTTAGGTCATTTTTAGGTCATTTCCAGTTCTGGCAGTTTTTATACCCAAACTTGTGCAAGCATTTTGACTTGCTTATGGTCCTTTCTGGGTTTTGGTATCTTCATAAGAGTTGTAGTTCTATGTATAATCTATTCATGGTAAAAATTTCAGATCATTTTGACCTATTTTGAGTGAGTTATGGCCAAAAACTAACTACTGCCCAAATGGTCTATTTTCTGGGTTTCCAGTAACTAATCCGGATTTGGTCATTTCTCAAGTCACTTTCTGGACAGAATTTAGGTAAGCTTTCTTCATGAAAGTTGGCACATTTTGTGCCTAGTTTTACCTCCAATTGGCTGCATATCAATTGGAGTCACACACTTAGGGTTATAGGCTCATTTGCACACTGCCCTCTACATGCCTTTCAAACACCAAACCAATACACATTCACCAACTATCTCCTCACTTCTCCATACCATTCTGCATTTGGCACTAACCATAACCATTCAATTCTTTACATTATAGGTCAACTTGGACAGAATATAACAATTTCACAATGTACCAATTGCACTCATAATTCACAAGTTCAAATCAAACAATATATACACATAAACTTTCTAATTATTACACACACTTCCATTATCAATTTACATACCTTATCACTACTATTCCACACACATGTGCTACCATTTTTTGTACAATGCTTCAATAATATTTCATGAACTTAAACATTACCAATTTCCATTATGAGGCTGCCCAAGTAACACATTCACTCCAAACTTTCATTTTCACTTTTCAAGCTCACCATTCAAACTTTATACATGGGAATCAACTTCAATACATATAAGCACTTAATTTAACATCTCAAACAACCATTTACATGCAAAGACAAGCTATACATGATGAACTACCATGGCCGCCGAAATGGAGTAGTACCTTAACTCATCAAAACTCAAAACTTCTTCCATAAATCAAACAACCACAACCTTAGTTGCAATTTTAATGAAACAAGAAATGAAAACACCCACTTACCTCTTTTGGACTTCCTCAAAACTCCACCAAAACCTATCTTTCTTGCTCCCTAATTGCTGCCCAAGTTGTATAGAACAACTTTAGTGAAGAAACCTAGAAGAATTGATGGCTTGATGATGGTGGATTTGCCCTTGCATGGTGGACGGCCATGGATGAGAGCATGGGAGAGTTTGGTTCGGTAATGAAGAAGAAAGGATGAGGAAGAAGGCTGTTTAGTGGAGGTGGCTGCCCAAAGCTTGGATATATGTCAATTATCATATGTTAGTGGAGCACTAAGTGATTAAAAATTTTAATTTAATGTTAAACTTTCATTTATTCACATTATACCCATAATTTTCCTTATTTATACAACACATAATATTTCATCTTTTTCATGGCATCTTCAAACTTTATTACTATTTATTTTTAATGGAAATTTAGGACAAAAGGCAACTCGGAGTGTCAAATGACCATAATGCCCCTATTCGGTTTGCATTTTCAATTTTTCAATAACACCGAGTTTTATCGTTTTCTCGATTTCTCGTTTTTCTTTGTACTGATTAATTAATTTTTCTTTGATATTTCTAATGTCACTTATACTTCAATAAGTCTTTAATTATGTCTCGAAACTAAGTTCCAAGGGTTCCCTGTAGTCCTGAGGTCGGCTATTGCCTGCGCCGTAACTTTCTCGTGTGGTCACCCATCACTGCGGTGCTGGCTCATTTAACTTGGTTACATTTCATTGCAATTATTTTTCCTTTGTTTTTCTTGTATTTTCCTTTCTTGTATTTCATAATTTTATGTCTACACACTAACAGATAAATGTAGTTCTAGGCAACCTAGCTGTCCGGACACACACTCGTCACCTGAACAGTAGAACACACAACCGAACATAAGGGTGTTACAGTCCAGCTCTGGTGGTAAAGCTAGCCTGTAAGCCACTGGACCCACACATTCAATGACTTCATATGGGCCAATAAACCTAGGGCTTAACTTACCTTTTCTTCCAAACCTTAGTACCTTCTTCCACAGTGACACCTTGAGGAACACTTTGTCGCTAACCGCATATTCTATTTCTTTTCTCTTCAGGTCGGCATAAGATTTTTGTCTATCTGAGGCAACCTTCAGATTGGCTTTGATTAGTTTTACCTTCTCCTCAGTCTGTTTCACCAAGTTTAGCCCTACTAGTTTTTCTTCTCCCAATTCAATCCAGCACACTGGAGTTCTACATTTTCTCCCACATAGTGCTTCATACGGGGCCATTTGAATGCTAGCTTGGTAGCTATTTTTGTATGCAAATTCTGCCAGTGGGAGGCATCTATCCCAACTTCCCTCAAACTCAATGAAACAACTCGTCAGCATATCCTCAAGGACCTGACATATATTTTATGTTATTATTATCATTTTAGTTCAATATTTGTATTAGTTCAATTGGTTTCAATTGTTTACCTGGATTACTCTTTCTGATTGCCCATCCGTCTGAGGATGGAAAGCAGTGCTGAAGTGGAGTTGTGTACCCAAGGATTCATGTAACTTCTTCCAAAATCTCGATGTAAATCTTGGGTCTCGATCAGATATGATGGAAAGTGGAATTCTATGCAATCTAACTATCTCACTGATATACAATTCTGCTAACTTCTCTAGTGAGTAGTTAGTCATAACTGGCAGAAAGTGTGCTAACTTCGTCAATTTATCTACTATCACCTATACTGCATCATGCTTCTTCTGGGTGAGAGGTAGACCACTTACAAAATCCATGGTGACCCGATCCCATTTCCATTCAGGTATGCGTATAGGCTGTAGCAAACCCAATGGAACTTATTGTTCTACCTTGACTTGCTGACATATCAAGCATTTAGTCACATAGTCAGCTATGTCCTTCTTTATACCAGGCCACCAATACTGAAGCTTCAGATCATGATACATTTTTGTACTTCCTGGATGCATAGCATAAACATTGGTGTGTGCCTCTTTCAGGATATTGGCTTTCAATTCCCCATAGTCTGGTACACATACTCTTCCTTTATAGTACAGATATCCATCTGCTTTCACCTCATAGTTAGTTACCTTCCCTTCTGAGATTTTACTCATAGTAGTCATTAACTTCTCATCTACCTTCTGCCCATCCAAAATCTGCTATAGCAGGTTTGGCCTCACTTGCAACTCAGCCAAAATAGCTCCATCTCGAGTCAAAGATAGACGGGCATTTAATGATCTCAAAGCTGTGATAGATTTTCTGCTCAAAGCATCTGCAACTACATTTTCCTTCCCAGGATGGTAGTCAATTACACAATCGTAGTCCTTCAAGAACTCAATCCATCGCCTCTGTCTAAGGTTGAGCTTCTTCTGGGTTGGTAAGTATTTTAAACTTTTGTGGTCTGTGTAAATGTAGCATTTTTCACCATACAAGTAGTGCCTCCATATCTTCAGTGCGAAGATAATTGCTGCAAGCTCTAGATCATGGGTAGGGCAATTCTGTTCATGTGGCCTTGGCTGCCTGGAAGCATTGGCGACCACCTTCCCCTCTTGCATCAATACACACCCTAACTCATTATGCGAGGCATCACTGTAGACCACAAAGTCCTTCTCGACACCGGCCGTATAACACTGGTGCCTCTGTCAACATAGCCCTCTACTTCTCAAAACTAGCTTGAAACTTATCATTCCAGTCAAATCTGACATTCTTGTGTAACAACTTGGTCATTGGAGCAGCTATTAAAGAAAATCCCTTCACAAATCTTCTGTAATACTCAGCTAGCCCTAAGAAACTTCTGAACTCAGTTGTATTTCTAAGAGGCTTTCACTCCATCACTACTTATATTTTGTTGGGATCCACCCTAATCCCATCAGCTGATACTATGTGTCCAAGGAATGCAATCTCATTCAACCAAAAGTCACACTTGGACAACTTAGCATACAACTTTTTTTCTCTCAGGGTTTGCAGAACAATCCTCAAATGCTCATCATGTTCTTCCTTAGTCTTGGAATACACCAAAATATCATCAATAAAGACCACTACAAACCAATCTAGGTATGGATGGAAGATACGGTTCATAAGATCCATGAATGCCGCTGGTGCATTTATTAGGCCAAAGGGCATCACCGGGAACTCATAATGCCCATACCGGGTCCTAAATGCAGTCTTTGGCACATCTGCATCCTTCACCCTCAACTGATGATACCCTGATCTGAGATCAATTTTGGAAAATAGTCGTGCTCCCTTCAACTGATCAAACAGATCATCAATTCTAGGCAACAAATATTTGTTCTTCACTGTCACTTTATTCAACTACCGGTAATCAATGCATAACCTCAAAGTCCCATCCTTCTTTTTCACAAACAGCACTGGAGCTCCCCATGGTGACACACTGGGGCATATGAATCCCTTATCCAGTAACTCCTGTAACTGGATTTTCAATTCCTTCAATTCTGTGGGTGCCATCCTATAAGGAGCAATAGAGATTGGTGTTGTACCCGGCAGTATCTCAATAGCAAATTCAACTTTCCTTTCTGGTGGCAAACTAGGCAATTCTTCAGGGAACACATCTAGGAAGTCTCTTACTGTGGGTATGTCACACAGATCTAGCTTAGCCTGCCTAGTATCCACATGTGCTAGGTAGGCTTCACAGCCTTTTCTCATTAGTTTTCTTGCAACTGTGGCTGAGATAACATTGGACAAGAAATCTGTCCTTTTTCCCACAACTGTAATCTCATTACCCTCAAGAGTTTTCAAGGAAATTCTCTTCAATTTACAATCAACCACTACCTGATGACGTGACAACCAGTCCATTCCCAAGATCACGTCAAACTCATGGAAAGGCAACTCAATCAGGTATGCCATGAATTCATACCCCTGAATCCTTAACAGGCAACCTTTGTACACCTTGTTCACCACTACACTGTGGCCCAATGAATTAGTGAACAGGATGTCTTGGTCACTCTCCCCTACTAATATCCCCCTTTCTATGGGTAAGTTGATGCAGATGTATGAATGAGTGGATCCTGGATCCACCAATGCATGCACAGATGTATTGTAGAGGGAGAATGTACCCCTAATGACGTCCGGGGCATCTTACTCCTCCTGAGCTCTTATGGCATAGGCTCTGGCAGGTGCTCTGGCCTCTGGCCTCTCTACTGGCTTAGATGTAGGTCTCTGTGATGGTCCCATTGCCTCAGATTTGCCAGATTTCCTACCCCTCTGTGGTGTAGGAGCAGGTCTGTCTGCTTGTATTGGAGCAGCCGTAGCAGTTCTGCGTGGACAGTTCCTCAATTGATGCTCTGTTGATCCACACCTTAGGCAGGCACCCGTCACTCTCCAACACTCCCCCTTATGCCACTTCAGGCAATGTAGACATGCAGAAGATGTTGGGGCTGGTCTCCTGAACCCTGTCCCTGGAAAGCTGCCCACTGATGGTGTGGACTGACCTCTCTTAGGGGTGAATTGTGGCCTGGGCCCCTGGGACTGACCCTGACCTTGTGGTTAACCTGAACTCTGTGCAGGTGGACCTTTGAACTTCTTCCCAGGTGCAAGAGATGAACTAGACTTACCCGGGCCCCTCTTCTGCTGCCTCTCCCTTCTAGTCTGCTCACTTATTTTAACCTTTTCAACTTTTATTGCAGCTTCCACTAACTTGGTGAAGTCTGTGATTCTCAAGGAAGTAATCATGATCTTTATGTTGTCATTTAATCCTTCTTCAAATCTCTTACACCTTTCGGCTTCATTAGGGACTATCTCCCTTTCGTAGCGGCTCAGTCTGACAAATTCCTTTTCATACTCTACCACTGTCAGCTGTCTATGCATCAAGTTAATGAATTCTCTTCTTCTCTCTTCTAGGTATACACTACCCACATATTTCTTCTTGAATTCTGAGAGGAAGAAGTCCCAAGTTATTACTCATGGTTGCACTTCACTAGACACTGTATCCCACCATTGGTAGGCATCATCTTGCAACAGAGATACAAAGAACTTCTAGATTTTGCTCGAGTGCAAGTGGAGTTATTTTAAAACTCTACCTATTCTGTTCAACCATTTTTCAGCTGCAACAGAATCATCTTCTCTCTTGCCAAAGAAATCCACTACTCCAAATTTTCTTATTCTTTCTAGATGTGATTTCTACTGTGGAGGTGGTGGTGGTGGTGGCATTACCCTAGCCATTTGTCTGAAGAACTCGGTCATTTGCTGGAACATGGCCTGTGGAGGCTGAGCAGGCTCTACTAGAGCTAGTGGAGTAGCTTCTTCCCTACCCCCAGTCTCAGCTGCTGCAGGTGGAGCATGACTCTCCACTTCCTCCTCAACTACTCACTGAGATGTGGGGTCCATATCCTATTCAAAATAACAAAGATAAACAGATCTGCATTAGTGTCACCTCGACTCTTACAAATTCAATGCATGGTATGGACTTGATCTAGGCCCAGAAATGCCTAAACATTGCTCTAATACCACTAAATGTAACACCCCTTACCCGTCTACAGTATAGCCAAGTAAAATGTGTCACACAGTGTACCGGAACATCCTATTTTATTTTAATCCTTTTTATCCTTCCTTATTTATTTTTATCATAGCTATGAAGTAAAGTATAATTCATTTAAGTCATTTATTGAAATCATAAATTTATTTGAAGTTCTGTAAATTTTATAGAAAATCCGGCAGAGTACCGGCTAAAAATGGAGAAAACAGTTCTTTAGAACCTATGAAAAACACTTCCAATATGTTTTCAATCATTCTCAAACTCCATTTCATCAACAAAATCTCAATATTTTTAAACAACATTTCCATTTCTTATTCATTCATTTCATATGATATTCATATACAAATCATAAATAAATATTCAATTTTTCATTCATAAACACAATTTCCACTATTGACATTAATACCAAAATACATTACATAATTCTCAATTACACATGAGAAAATAAAAGTAATTACAAAATATCAAAATGAAACCTAGTGTCCTACCAATGCACTGAAGACGGTGAGGTGACACGGACACTATGCAGATCTACAGATGGTCTTACCCAATCTGTGGTCTACTGGGCTCTCGGTCGGTCTCTCCAGAACCTACGCATGGCAAAAAGCAACGCGCTAAGCAATAATGCTTATTGGTGCCAATAATAAAATAAAAAGAAATAACAGAAAATAAATATGCAGTGCATGTTCTGATGTCTTATGCAAACAATTTTTCGATCATTATTGGTAATCTTATTCATTTTGTATTTGTTATATTCATAATTTCATTAAATTTATCCACTTTCATTTTTAGTTACCCAAGTAACCTATATTAGATGATCGGATCGATAAACGGGTAAAATGACACTAGGTATCAAGTACCTCGGGCCATCACACCATTGATCATATATGTATCTCCCGGTGTGCAAAAGAATAGCTAATAAGTTGTAATAACATTAGGCACAAGGCCAAGTATCAACACATTGTCAGAATGGCTAAAAGCCATGAAATCACAGAATGACACAATGCCATGTGCAGTACTACTAACTGAACTCTATTGGCATGCCAACCTATCCAAACCAATCTTGCTAGGTGTACTAGGGCATGTTACACTTTTAAATTGTACAATTCTTGAAATTTAAGTTTAGGTGTTACTATTCATTTCATTAGTCAACTAAAATGTTGACTTTTGCATAGGCAATAGGTACATTGGTTCTAATACTCCCAACATACCACATTTTGCATTCTAAAGTTGTTGGTATTGGTTGCCAATACCATTTCTAAGCTTAGTGCTAGTTGTTCAAAATTTTCAGATTTCAATCCTTGTGTTCACTATTCCATTGTTCATTTTTACAGTAGGAATTTGGCAAAGTTGTCTTCATGAAAGTTGTTCCTTATTGTGTTTAGTTACATTTTTTTTTTTGAATCACTCCATTTAGAGTTTTTTAGCTCAAGTTATGGCCTAAACACCATAACTAGCCGGATTGCAAACTTTCCAGATTTTCTAGACTGACCAAATCTACAGTGTTTTGTACAGTGACTTCAGGTCACTTTTTGAACATGTTATGGTCACAATTTGGGTTAGATTTCTTCATGAAAGTTGTAGGTATATATCTCAACTTTCTTCTGGTAAAATTTCAGGTCAATTAGACCTTTCTACACTGAGTTATGACTAAATGAATAAACACTATTTATTTGGTCATTTTGCCCTGACAGAATGCAAGTCACCTGGATTTGGGCAATTTTTAGGTCAACTTGGTTTGGTTTTCTGGGCAGGGTTTCTATACCAAAGTTGTGCCATTATATGTCTAGTTTCATGTCCAATTGGCCTTGCACCAATTGAACCACTACAACTCCATTTATAACTGTCCAAACCTGCTAGACTCATACTCAATCCTATAGGTCAGCCAAGGCAGCTCACCCATACACAAATGCCAAGCCTCAACTCACTTCATTTCCTCATCATACACATTCAAATGGTCACCAATTGACCATTACAATATTAATGAACCATTACATGAGCAAACCCTAATATTGTTAAGTGTCCATATTTTTTTCCATGTTCATACATAACTAATCCTTGCATTTCACCTACACAACTAAGTTCAATCATGCATTTACCACTAAGGGCTGCTCTTCAACACTTTGCTATTTAGCAAAATCACTAACCCTAACTAACCCTAGCTGCGTAAACTTTTAGGGTTCACACACACACTTGTTTGTTTCATTTTCTTACTTTTCATACACATATCATGCCATTAAACATGAATTAAACTAAAAGAGCAAGAGTTTGGTCACTTACCACAAATGAGTAGAATTTTCTCCCTTCACAACTTCAGTTTTCTTGGCTTTTCTTGGTAGCCAATCACCTTGCCAAGTTGTATAAACAAATTTTGTTGAAGTGGACTTAGGGTTTCAAGTGAGATTTGGTGAGTTGGAAAGCTTGTATAAGCTTTAATGGTGATTTTGGGTGGGTTGAAGGGAAATGGAAATTTTGTTGAAGGAGATGAAATCTGATTGCTTTTGGTTATTTTGGTCTCAATTATCCCTTTTTAATAAGTTAGCTTAATTGTGATTGGTTGGGAGGGTTTAAATGACATAAGCATGAGGTAAAAATTCACATTTAACTCATTTTCTCTTTTTTTCTCCTCTACTCATTTTCAATTTAATTTTTAGCAATATTTATTTACATTTTATGTTATAATAATTATTTACTTAACTGGACAAGTCAGTCAAAAATCATCTCTGAAGATGAAATGACCAAAATGCCCTCTGTTTGGCTTATTGAGCCAAAATCGTATGTACTGATTGAAAAATTTTTCTAAGCCTTTTACTGGCATTCTAATGCCATAGAAACCTCAATGACTCTTCTCTGGAGTCCCAAAAATTATTTTATGAATTTTCTCCTTGGTTTAGGGCTTCTAGTTGTGAGGACCGCAACTTTCCACTGGGTTACCCATCGCTAGGGCACTGACTCATTTAACTTGGTTGTATTTTATTTCTAAAATTTTTCCTAAATTTTTCTTATTGATATTTGAGTTAATTATGGTTCCTCGCTTTAGTTTAAATATTTTTCCAGACATTCTAGTTGTCCAGACCGACACCGGTCACCGAAACAGTAGAATGTACGGAGATGCTACAGGGGAGGGTGTTACAGCCTAAGTGACCATTTGACTCCACAACAGCATTTTAGTCATATATCTCACTAGGAAACTCCAATTGGGATGAGCCATATTGTTCTAGAAACCTGAGAAATAGAGCTCCAACTTTATTTTAGACACTTTCCTTAAATTATAAATATAAGAATCCCAAAAGTTGAGTCAAATCTACTGACCCAAACTAGGATCCTGTTGGCACAAGGTACTTTAGTCTAGGCCAGTGATTTAGCTATAAGTAATTCTACAAAACTTGAAAAATTGCAATCTAAAATTCTAAGTGACCATATAACATAGGGCAATAAACTCTATGAAGAATACTAAGCCTAAAAGTGACTGCAACATGTCCAATTAAATTAGTGAAGTATAACTCCAAAATCTGCCTATCTAAGGATTCAGAATTAGAAATGAACCAGTTATGGTTATTTAACTATAACTCTTCCAGAAATCCAAATAACATGATTTAAAAAGGGAAAACGAAGACAAGACATAGAGGAACTGTAACATCCTCACTTTAGCCAATCTGTATATTCTACTATTCCCGTGATCAATGTCGATCCGGGCAGCTAGAATATTTGGAATCATAATTAGACTAGAGTGAGGAGTTATAAATAAATCAAATAATGATAAGAAAAATTAAAGAAAATTTTTAGAAATGAAATGCACTAAGGTTAAATAAGCCGTAGCCCCAGCGATGAGTGACCCTAATGGGAAGTGATAGTGAAGGCCGTTAGCAACCCTAGACCCAGGGGAAACTCTGTAAGATAATTTTTAGGATTTCAGGGAAATATTATTGGGGTTTCGATGACAATAAAATGCTAAGAAAATATAAGGAAAATTAAATCAATCGGTACACATAATTTTAGCTCGTTAAGCCAACCGGAGGGCATTTTGGTCATTTCGTCTTCAGAGACGATTTTTGACTAACTTGTCCATTTAAATGGGTGAATTATATGACATAAAATATTAATTAATGTTGATGAAAAATTAATTAGAAGTGAGTAGAAATGAAAAGAAAAAAGAAAAATGAATGAAATGCCTAATTATGACATCATAATGATGTCATTTAAAACCCTCTCACCAATCACCATTTAGCAAGTCTTCTTAAAACAAATAAAAGAGATAAGAATTCAGAAAAAAAAAATTAGAATTGTCTTTCTTCTTCAGCTGGCCTAACCACTCTCTTACATCCACCATTGTTGTCCCTCCAACCAAGTTTGATCTCCCCCTAAATTACACCATAAGACCTCTTCCTCTTTTCATTAAAACTTAATTTTACATCTTGATCAAGTTAAAGGCAGCAAAAAGGAAAGGAAATAAAGAGATCTTTCAAGCTTGGATTTGGCTTACATAGAGGTTAGTGACCAATTCTTTCTCTCTCTCTTTAAATTTCTTGTTAGGATGATGAAGTGAGTTAGGATATGTGAAATTTGGACAAAAATAAACATGTTAGAGAATAATAAAATTTTCGGTAGCCATGATGGATTTTAAGGAGTGATGAGTTTGATGGGAATTAACATATCTAATAATGCCAATGATGTGTATGATGGAGTTGAAATTGAAAAATCATATAATTTGTATGGTAATTGCATGAATTGAAGACTTAGTCAATTAGATTTAGGGTTTTGAAACTCAAAACTTGAGGGTTAATGTAAGTGAACATAAATTAATGTTGTAATGGTCAATTAGTGACCATTTGGCCATATTTGATGAGGAATTGAAGTGATTTGTGCAAATGGAATTGAGGTTAGATATGCTGCCTTTGGTGACCTGCAGGGCTGTATATGAGTCCAGTAGGTTTGGGCAGCTATAACTTGAGTTGTGTAGGTTCAATTGGTGCAGGGCCAATTGGACATGAAATTAGATACATAATGGCACAACTTTGATGAAGAAACCCTGCCCAAAAAACCACAATAGACTGACCTAAAAATTGACCAAATCCGGGTAACACACATTCTACCTGGGTAAAATGACCAAATGAACAGTATTCATTCATTTAGCCATAACTCAGTGGAGAAAGGTCCAATTGACCTGAAATTTATATTAATGAAAAGCTTAGACAATTTAGGACAACTTTCATATAGAACACAAACTCAAATTCTAGACTTAACCAAATGAAATTGCTAGCAAAATTTGAGCTACCAAATCTGGCAGAACTAGGACTGCCCAGAAATTTTGGGTAAAAGGTAATCCAGCCAGTTATAGTAAAATGGCCATAACTTGAGCTACAAAACTCTAAATGGAGTGATTCAAAAAGGGAATTAAAAGAAGACATGTAAAAGAACAACTTTGATTAAGAACATTTGACAAAATTCTCACTGTAGAATTGCCTAATGGAATAGTGAACTCTAGCACCCAAAACTAAAATTTTTAATTTATTTCCTATTAGTTTTAAGATTTGATTAGCAACCAATGCCAACACTTTTTGTGAACCAAAATGTGGAAATTTCATGTGATTAGAACTCATGTAACTATTAAGTATTAGAAAGTCAAAATTTTGACTTACATAGTAAAATGAATAGTAACCTTACATGTTAAACACAAATATTCAATTAAGAGCTTTATAATATGCCCCAGTAGACCTAGTAAGGTTGGTTTGGATAGGTAGGCATGCCAATAGGGTTCTGTTAGCAGTACTGCCTATGGCTTCATGCCATTCTGTGTTTTGTTGCCTTTCGTGCCATTCTATGACATAATAGCCTTTGGCTATTTTGATTGAGATTACTATACTTGGTTTCATGCCTAATAATTATTACAGCTTATTAGCTATTCTATTGCACACCGCAAGACACATTGTGACTGATGGTGTGACGGCACAAGTGTAACACCCTCCCGGTAGCAACTCAGACATTCTCTTTATTCGGTGACGGTGTCGGTCGGACGGCTAGAACGTCGGAAAAATATTTAAACTAAAATCAGGAACCATAATTAACTCAAATATTAATAAGAAAAATTTAGTAAAAATTTTAGAAATAAAATACAACCAAGTTAAGCAGTAGGTGCCCTAGCGAGGGGTAAACCAGAGGGAAGTTGCGGTTCTCGCAACGAGGAGCCCTAGACCCGGAGGAAAAATTATAAAATAATTTTTGGGACTCCAGAGAAGGGTTATTGAGGTTCCCATGGCATTAGAATGCCAAGAAAATATTTAGAAAAATTTTTCAATAGGTACAGACAATTTTGGCCCGTTGAGCCAAACGGAGGGCATTTTGGTCATTTCGCCTTCAGAGGTGATTTTTGGCCGACTTGTCCAGCTAAGTAAATAATTAATATGACATAAAATATGAAGAAACATTACTAAAAATTTAATTGAAATTGAGTAGTGATGAAAAGAAAAGAAAAATCAAAATAAAGCAATTTGTGACATCATAATGATGTCATTTATAAATACCAACCAATCACAAGCTAATAAGCTTTCTTAAATACTTAAAGAGACAAAAAAAGACCAAAATAATTAAAAATCCCGCAGCCATCATCCTCCCCATTTGCTGGCGAAATCAAGCCTTGTGCTTAACCTTGATTTTGTTCTTTTTCTAGCTTGTAAAACCTCTCAAACCTCTCCCCAAAACCCTAAGTCATCTTCACTAAAATTTATCTACACACCTAAGGAAGCTTTAGGCAGCCAAAAGAGGAAGAAAGAAAGGAGTTTGGGTGGCTGAAAATTCTGCCACTTAAAGGTTAGTGCTATACTTTCACTCTCACTCCTTTAATCCTTGCTAGAGCATCATTTTAAGTTAAGAAATTGTAAGAATTTGATGTAAATCATATATGTTAGAGTATCTTCAATTTTGGCAGCCCTTAGGAAGGATGATTTTGATTGTTGTAATGAATTTAGAGTGGCTAGAAATGATGTTTAAGGTATGAATATGCATGGATGTTGAACTAGTGTGCTAATTGAGGTTTTTGGGTAAATTGAATTGGACATTAGGGTTTTGAGAAGTAAAAATTGACTTGGCTTATGAAACTGTTAAAGAACACTCTAATGGTCAATTAGTGACCATTTGAGGTATGTTGACCATAAATTGGACTGAAAAATGGCATGGCAAAGTAGAATGGTAGGCTGCCTAAAAACAGCAGAATGGTGACTGAGATTCCATTCCAATTACACAGCCATAACTTTGGCTGTATTGGTCCAATTGGTGTTTGGGAAATTGGACATGAAACTAGGCTTATAATGGCACATTTTTGCTGAAGAAACCATGCCCAAAAGACCAAAGCAAGAGGACCAAAAGTTGGCCCCAATCCGGATACCCTGCAACAGCACCTGCAGAAATG
Organism: Hevea brasiliensis; assembly: GCF_030052815.1. Taxonomy (NCBI): domain Eukaryota; kingdom Viridiplantae; phylum Streptophyta; class Magnoliopsida; order Malpighiales; family Euphorbiaceae; genus Hevea; species Hevea brasiliensis. Next base: position 57,448,944 of record NC_079504.1, on the reverse strand, counting down.
ACCAAATGAACAGTAACTGTTCATTTGGCCATAATTCACTGTAGATTTAGTCAATTGACCTGAAATTTTTACAGCAACAAGTTAAGACATAGACAAACAACTTTCATGAAGGAACCTACCCCAAATTATGGCCAGAACCTATTCAAACATGCACTCACAGTCACTGTTCATGTTACTGTAGATGTGGTAATTTCTGCAGAATGGAAATCCGGCCAGCTGTGGTCTTTGGGCCATATCTGGAGCTACAAAACTCCAAATGGAGTGATTCAAAAAAGGAAATTCAACTAGACAAAATAAGGAACAACTTTCATGTTTGTCATTTCTTCAAATTCTCACTGAAACAGTGCTTAATGGAATAGTAAACATATGCTTCAAAAACTGAAATTTTCTGCCCTCTTGGTTTTAAGTTAGAAATGGTAATGGTGACCAATTCCAACAAGTTTTAAAAGCAAAATGTGGTATGTTGGGAGTGCCAAAACCAATGTACCTAATTTCTGTCACACCTTACCCCTCTGTAAGGCATAACATGATCCCGTAGTATACCTAATGAATTACCAACTCCGTCTACTGATAACCCATTAAATACACTACAAGGGATTTTAAAAACTTTTCTTACTTCTTTTACAGTGGTGAGCACTATTTACAGGTGTTAAAGACTTTGGTGAACTGAAGTGAAATAACTAACTCATTTGATTTATTTAGAATTTCTGTAAAATTTTTGGCAAAGTGCCCTCTGTATTTTGGATAAAACAGTTCTTCAGAAAACCTGTAAAAGCACTTCTATAATTTTCCAAATCTCAACTTCAATACATTTCTCAACACAACAATTCATCAACTCAATTCCATAGAAATTTTTCAAAGTCTAAGATAAGGAAATATAATATAACTTTTACAATCCAAAACACTCATAATTAATTTACAACTTCAAGTACAATTTAATTTAATTTACAACTGCTCAAAACCAAATACAATATGTACATACAGTGTCATACATTACAGTACAAAAAGCAAAAGCGGTATACTCAATATACCGGTAATCCCTCGCCGGATGTATATGCAGCCTAGTCTGTATACATCTATCTCTCTACTGCGGCGAATAAAGCTATCATTTGAGACAATGTCTCAGTGGTGCACAACATTAACCAAATACAATTTAAATCACAATTCATAAATCATGTAAATAGTGGATACTTAAAACCATAGTCAAATTTAAGACAATAAAGGTCAATAAGAATTTAAACTCCATTTCTCAATATCACAATAATTTTCCATAAGTCAGATCAGGTTTGAATTCAAAAGACAGTATATGTCAATGAGAGTTTAAATCCATTTCACAATCTCACAATACACATCAATAAATCACACACAGCTTAATCATGATCCATAATTCAATTCATCCCAAAAGCCGATGGCTAATGAGGTATTCAATTCATCCCAAAAGTCGATGACTAATGAGGAATAACATGGCTAGCTAGCAAAAATATGAGTACTCATTCTATTCGTCCTCAACAGTCACACACCTCAACACTTCATCCAGAGAGGGAATTCAATTCATCCCACTAGACAAGCTAGAGAGGAATACAATCAATATACATGATAGCTGTGGTTTCAAACCATTTCTAATGCTTTTTAATCAATAAGTATCCATCAATGTCATTCAAACCATTTTTCACAGTTTCAAACTATTCACAATATTTTTCAATCAATAAATATTCCTCAAACACATTTCCACAATTTAAAATAATGATATACAAATAATCAATATTTATTTCCATTGAAAATAATTCAAAAGAAACAGTTGTTGTGCAAAAACCTATTATATTTGTCTCCTGGACATGAATAAGTATTTCTTTCCCAATAGATGAGTCCTTGTTAACTGATAAACACAATTTGAAGTGTTTGACTCAAATTAAACTATCTCTATCGATGGGGTTTGGTAAATAATGCAATCAACTCAATTATTCGCTTAATCACCTAATATACCGACCCTCGATGCGTTTTAGGTAAATTAGGTTTTAGTGTCGTTAATATGTCACACTCGATAGGGTTTTAGGTTTGGTATGTTTTACCAAAGTCATTTCCTCGCTTAGTGCATTTTAATGCAAATTCTTTGGATTCCGGAACTGGTTTGACCTAACCGACGATCTAGTTCCCTCGGTTTTGGTCTCGGTCGAAACTACAAACTTGTAGATCTAGGTCTTATTGCACGCGTGCAAAATTTAAGGTCAATCCGAGTTAAGTAGACCAAGTTATGGTCATTACACTATTGCTGGTCAAATGGTACCATTTTAGGTCAATTTTAGGTCAAAGTGGTCAATTCTGGTTCGGCCAGTTTTGGACCCGAACTTGTGCAAGTTGTTTGACTTGCTTATGGTCATTTCTGGGCTTTGGTGTCTTCATAAGACTTGTAGGTATGGGTCTTAACTATTCTTGGTCAAAATTTCAGGTCAATTGGACCTGGTTTGAGTGAGTTATGGCCTAAACACTCACTGCTGCCCAATTGGTCATTTTTCAGGTCCTAATTGCATCTAATCCGAATTGGTCAAATTTTTAGGTCACCTTGCAAGCAGAATTTTGGCATGGTTTCTCAATGAAAGTTGGCACATTTTGTGCCTAGTTTCACCTCAAATTGGTCTCATACTAATTAAGGTTACACATTCAAGGTTATAGGCCAAAATATACACTGCCCTTAATATGCATTACACATCCCAACTTCAAACACACACTTACCTTTGCAAGGTTTACTTCCATACCCTACCAAACTGTTTTGGCACATTACCAACAACATTTTCTACATAACATTAGCATTATCTTGGGCAGATTCCAATCACCCTCAACACACCAAATATCATTCACAATTACAATTTCTAGGTACCATTACAAACACACCTAAACATTTCAAACTTTACATACACTTTACAATGTAAATTGACATACATATCATCAATCCTTCTAGGTCAATATGCTGCCCACACTCCTTCAATATACACCATTATTCAAGTGTCCACAAGCTGCCACAATTCATTCATCAACATCACATTGCCGTACCATATGCCAATTCCCATCAAAGTGCATCATTCACCATATATACATGCATTAAATCACTAGGTTACTAAATCACCATGATTAACATTATTTCTCATCAATTATATACACAAATACCTCATCAAAAACGTGACCCATGGCTGTCCAAAATGGCAACAACAATAACCCTTCAAACTCAAAATTTTCCTTCACCAAACCAATACCCATAACATAAACATAAACTTTAACAAAGAACTTCTCAAAAATGCAAACTTACCTTTAATTGTAAATTGCTAAACCTTCACCAAACTTCCCAAAATTGGTATCAATATCTTCCTTGTGATGTGTAGACAAATTTTAGTGAAGAACACTAAGTGAATGGAGTTGAAATGGAAGGAGGGATCAAGCTTGCATGAAAATGTCCATGGAGTTTTCTCTCCTTCATTCACGGCTTGGATGGTAAATGAAGAAGATGAAGTGGCTGCTGGACATAGTGGACTTACATCAGCCCCATAATGTGTTTATTTTATTCCCTTAGTGGTCCACTTACTCTAATTAATTCATATTATAAGTTACTTTCACTTAATCCCACATTAAACCCTTAATTCTCACTATTTACTTTAGGTACCACCAATTTAATTTTTCATTTCATTTTCTAAGTGTAATATTATTTATTTTTAATGGAAATTTAGGTCAAAAGACAATTCGGGATGTCAAATGACCATAATGCCCTGTTCGTGGCTTTCCGATTTTTCTAACACCGTATTTTGTCTGCTTTTCGATTTCTCACTTTTCTTTGTACTAATTATTTAATTTTTCTTTGATCTTTCTAATGATATTTATACTTCAATAAGGGTCTATTTATGTCCAAAAATATTTTCCGTGGTTCCCGCAAATCCGTGGTTAGTCAACGGTCCACGCCGTGACCTCTCCAAGTCACCCATCGCTAGGTTTCCTCACTTACTCGGTTACATTTCTTTGCTATGATTTTTTTGTTTTTCTTTTCTTGTATTTTATTATTTTATGTCTCCTCACTCATATTGAAGTACGGTTCTAGGCATCCTAGCTGCTCGACAAAGACTGGTCACCGAATGCAATAACGCACTACCAAATTAGGGGTGTTACAATTCTCCCCTTAAATAAATTTCGTCTCAAATTTTACACGCATTAGTCTCTGAATAGCTGTGGGTGTTGTCTCCTCATATCCTCTTCACGTTCCCAAGTTGCTTCTGGCCCGAATGATGGTTCCACAAAGACTTTAACCAGTGTGTATCTGTTTGTTCTCACCGCTTCACCTCATATGCCGAATTTTTATGGGTTCTTCCTCATATGAGAGGTCCGGATTTACTTCAATCTCTTCAATCTGTTAGTACATGAGATGGGTCCGACTGCACTTCCTTAACATGGACACATGGAAGACACGTGTATCCTTGCTAGCTCGAGGTAATGCCAACCGGTATGCTAAAGGACCCACTCTTTCCGTAACTTCATATGGTCCGATGAAACGAGGACTCGCTTTCCTTTCTCGCCAAATCTCATAATCCTCTTCCAAGGAGAAACTTTGAGGAATACCTTATCACCCATCGCATACTCAATATCTCTTCTCTTGAGATCAACATAGGACTTTTGACGGTCCGATGCAGCCTTGAGCCTATCTCTCGATCAACTGATCTTTTCCTCTGTCTCACTGGACAATTTCCGCCCAATCATCTTCCTTTCACCTACTTCATCCCAACATAAGGGAGTTCGCACTTCGCCATACAAAGCTTCATATGGAGGCATCCCTATGCTTGATTGGTAGTTGTTGTTATAAGCAAACTCAATCAAAGGCAAGTGTGTATCCCAACTACCTTCAAATTCAATCACACAAGCCCGTAGCATATCCTCCAATATCCGAATAACCCTCTCGCATCGCCATCCGTCTGCAGGTGGAATGTCGTTGTCGGGTTCGCCTAGTTCCTAGGCTCTCTGAAGACTACCCTAATCTAGAAGTGAACCTAGGATCTCTGCTGACACAATTGCTACCGGCACTCCATGCGCTTTTACAATCTCATATATGTACAATCCGCCAATCTTTCCGTGCTATAGTCCATCCGAATCGCAAAAAGTGAGCAGACTTAGTCAATCACAACTATAACCCATACCTTGCATCATGACTACTCGTGTCCTTGGAAGTCTGTAACAAAATCCATAGTTATCCGTTCCCATTTCCACTGCAATCGACAAAGGATGTAACAAACCAGTGGAACTTGATGTTCTCGCTTTACTTGACAAGTTAGGCATTTGGAAACAAATTCAGCTATATCTCTCTTCATGCCCATCCACCAAGAATGTTCTTTCAACCTCTCAGACATTTTAGTTCCACCAGGTGCATAGCAAATGGAGACTCATGTGCTTCCTTCATAATGATCTGCCTCGCCCACATCACTAGGAACACACATTCGCTTCGATGTAGCAATAAACCATCATCTCTCACAGAGAATTCGGTTTCTTGCCCTTTGAACTTCTTTCACAGCCTTCCGATATTTTTCATCACTCTGTGCGACCATTCGACCGATCAATCAACACCGGCCGTACATGCCATGCAACTACCGTCTGTCCCTCATCATCAACCTCTAAACCGCATCTTGTGCTTTCAATTCATATACCATGGACAAAGGAGAAACTCGAGACTTGCCATAGTCTTGCGACTTAAGGCGCCACCACCACATTTGCTTTTCCTGGTGATAGTCTATTAAGCAATCATAATCTTTAATGAGTTCTAGCCATCTCCTCCGCCTCAAATTCAATTCCTTCAGGTACCTAAGTACTTCAAGCTCTTGTGATCTGTGAAGATGTAGCATTTCTCTCCATACAGATAATGTCTCGGATCTTGAGCAAAAACAATAGCCGCTAACCTGCATCATGTGTTGGGTAGTTCCTCTCATGCGGTTTCAATTTGGCGTGATGCATAAGCAATGACATTCGATCTTGCATCAAGACAGCCTAACCCATTGTGAGAAGCATCACTATAAATCGTGTATTCTTTACCCGAGTAGGTAAAGTGAGAACTGAGCTTCGCTAAGCACCTCTTCAACTCATTAAAACTCACGACATTTATCACCCACAAATTTTACATCTTTCCGGCAATTTGGTCATGGAGAAGATAACATAGAAAATCCTTCACAAACCGACGGTAATATCCAGCTAAGCCTAAAATGCGAATTTCTGTGATATTCTGGCGGTTTCCAATTAAGGATAGCTTCTACCCATCGAATCTACCTTGATCCCTTCACTGACACAACATGTCCCAAAAAGGAGATTTCCTTCAGCCAAAATTCACATTTCGACAATTTGGCGATACTGCTTTCTCCCTTAAAGTCTGCAGATAATCCGCAGATGTCTATCATGCTCCTCTGCACTCCTCGAGTATATCAAAATGTCATCAATAAACACCACCACAAATTGATCAAGATATGGTCCAAGATAGTGTTCATCGATCCATAAAAGCAATGGAGCATTTGTCAACCCGAATGGCATTACTAGAAACTCATAGTGGCCATACCGAAGTTAAAGCGCTTTTGGAATACTCGCTCTTGCACCTTCAATCGATGATAACCAGATCACAAATCAATTTTGGAGAATACTGCACCTTTCAATCGATCGAATGGATCATCAATGCGAGGCAATGGATATCTGTTTTATTGTCACCCTATTCAACCGCTCGTAGTCAATGCATAAGCGGAGAGTACCATCCTTCTTCTTAACAAACAACACCGTGCTCCCCAAGGTGACACACTAGGCGGATGAAGCCCTTTTCAAGTAATTCTTGCAATCGTATCTTGACTCCTTCAACTCTGCTGTGCCATTCGTATGGCGTTATGGAGATTGGATCCACACCAGCGAACATTAATTTCAAATCGCACTTCTCTTTCCGAGGTAATCACGCAATTCATCAGAAACACGTCTGAAAGTCATGTATCGTAGGGGATGTCCTTCAATGCCGGACTCCCCACTTGGGTGTCTACCACATGTGCCAAGTATGCTTCACACCCTTTCTCGATCATTTTTCCGCTAGTGCAAATTAAATGATGTTGGATGGCAATAGCTGCCTCTCCCCATGTATCACCACATCATCAGCATCAGGGAGACCAAAAGTGACTGCTTCGCCATACCAATCATGGCATGATGCCTAGCTAACCAATCCATGCCCAAGATGATATCATAATCTCTAAAGGGCATTTCAATGAAATCAGACAGAAAGTGTGCCCTTGGATCACCAAAGGACAATCTCTATACATTTTATTAACTCGACCTCTGTCCTAGCGGACTTGTTACTAGCACCTCAAAGTCCATTTTGTACATGGAACAAAGAATGCAATCAATGATGCTAGCACTCACATAAGAATGGGTAGAACCGGATCAAATAGCACAAATACATTCCGTTAAAAGTTGAGAAGGTACCACCACAACATCGATGTCTCTCGCTCTTCTCTCTGTCTCATGGCATAGACTCGATCGAGCAATGCCTTGTTCTCGATTGTTTTATCGTGCCTCGGCCGTCGGGTTACCTCTACCCCGCCTCTACCTCTGTTAGGTGGTTGTGAGCTTCGTGACAGGGCTCAATCGACCCTTCTGCAGAGTAGGAGGTGGTCCTACTGCGATCATCGGTGCAGTCCTTGGCAAGTGTCAGGTGCCTCCACGCTATAACAGCTCCAATAGCCTTGTAACAGATTCCACCATGATTCTTTCCACAAGTTTCACATTGGCGGGAGGGTAGGAACTTCTGTACTCACGACCGATAGGGGAGGTCTCTCCCGAATGTCTTCCCCTACGATTTCTTGCCACCTCCGCCATGTCCCCATAGTTCTTCCTCTTTCCAAAGATGACCACCGGAACTCGATCTACTGATTTTCCTCTTTCTCTGTCTTCTCCGACCTCTTCTTCTCAGAGCGCCTCAAACTCAACTCTTTCCAACTCTAGGGCTTGAGAAACAAGTTCAGAGAAGTTAGTGTGTTTGAAGCCGAGCACTTGTACTCTAATATCGGGCTTCAAGCCGCTTCAAACCTCTTGCATCTCTCCTCGCTGGTAGAGAGTAGACTCACCGCATAATGGCTAAGGCGGGAAAATTCTCTTTCATACTCACCACCGACCGCCTCTGCTTTCAAACTTAAGAATTCTTGTAGCTTCGGGTCTACATAGGCATCGTGGATGTATTTATCTCAATTTCCCGAGGAAGTCATTCCAGTCAAGATCTGCAGTTCTACTGCATCGTGGGGAATGGTTTTCCACCAGTCATAAGCATCCCCTTGTAGTAAGGATACTGAGTATTCAAGTCTGAGCTCCTCTGTACAATGAAGTTTCTTGAACACCCTATCCATCCTCTCTAACCACTGTTCAGCTTCTAGAGGATCTACTGTCCCCTTGAACTCTGTAGCCCCATACTTCATCAATTTATCATACTGTCTAGTAGGAGACTGTGGTTGTACCACGGGTGTCTGAATTGGGACTTGAGTAGGTGCATTACCAGCCATTTGTTGGAATATTGCAGCCATCTCACGAGCGAATCGAGCAGAAATCTGCGATCGCAGGGCCGGTGTCGCGAACCACCGACATTTTGTACACTGGGCATCCTTGCACTCGGCCTCAATAGATCGACTGAACGATCACCCTCTTCCATATTCAATGCGAGGATCTTAGCTTTCCTGAACAATAACACAAGAATATTCACTCTCGTTAGTGCATATTTATACTGTAATGTACTGTATGTATCAAACAATGATATTGAGCAGTTGTACTATGCAGAAAGAACATTCAAATAACAGGTGAAAACGGAATTTAAAAACTTTGCTCTGATACCACTAAAACAGGTCACCCCTTACCCTCCAGAAGGCATAACATGATCCGTAGTATACCTAATGAATTACCAACTCCGTCATCGATAACCCATTAAATACACTACAAGGGATTTTAAAAACTTTTCTTACTTCTTTTACAAATGGTGAGCACTATTTACAGTGTGTTAAAGACTTTGGTGAATCAAGTGAAATAACTAACTCATTTGATTTATTTAGAATTTCAGAAAATTTTTGGCAAAGTGCCCTCTGTATTTTGGATAAAACAGTTCTTCAGAAAACCTGTAAAAGCACTTCTATAATTTTCCAAATCTCAACTTCAATACATTTATCAACACAACAATTCATCAACTCAATTCCATAGAAATTTTTCAAAGTCTGAGATAAGGAAATATAATATAACTTTTACAATCCAAAATACTCATAATTAATTTACAACTTCAAGTACAATTTAATTTAATTTACAACTGCTCAAAACCAAATACAATATGTACATACAAATGTCATACATTACAAGATAAAAAGCAAAAGCGGTATACTCAATATACTGTAATCCTCATTGGATGTATATGCGGCCTAGTCTCCGCTCTGTCTATCTCTCTACCGCGATAAAGAATAAAGCTATCACGAGACAATGTCTCAGTGGTGCACAACATTAACCAAATACAATTTAAATCACAATTCATAAATCATGTAAATAGTGGATACTTAAAACCATAGTCAAATTTAAGACAATAAAGGTCAATAAGAATTTAAACTCCATTTCTCAATATCACAATAATTTTCCATAAGTCAGATCAGGTTTGAATTCAAAAGACAATATATGTCAATGAGAGTTTAAATCCATTTCACAATCTCACAATACACATCAATAAATCACACACAGCTTAATCATGATCCATAATTCAATTCATCCCAAAAGCCGATGGCTAATGAGGTATTCAATTCATCCCAAAAGTCGATGACTAATGAGGAATAACATGGCTAGCTAGCAAAAATATGAGTACTCATTCTATTCGTCCTCAACAGGCACACACCTCAACACTTCAGCCAGAGAGGGAATTCAATTCATCCCACTAGACAAGCTAGAGAGGAATACAATCAATATACATGATAGTTGTGGTTTCAAACCATTTCTAATGCTTTTTAATCAATAAGTATCCATCAATGTCATTCAAACCATTTTTCACATTTTCAAACTATTCACAATATTTTTCAATCAATAAATATTCCTCAAACACATTTCCACAATTTAAAATAATGATATACAAATAATCAATATTTATTTCCATTGAAAATAATTCAAAAGAAACAGTTGTTGTGCACAAACCTCTGATATTTGTCTCCTGGTCTTGACTCAGTATTTCTTTCCCTTTTTCAGAGTCCGTGTTAACTGAGAAAAACAATTTGAAGTGTTTCAGTACCAAATTAAACTATCTCTATCGATGGGGTTTGGTAAATAATGAACAGAACTCAAGAATTAGCTTAATCACCTAATATACCGACTCAAGATGCGGTTTAGGTAAATTAGGTTATAGAGTCGTGAATATCTCACACTCGATAGGGTTTTAGGTTTGGTATGTTTTACCAAAGTCATTTCTCGCTTAGTGCATTTTAATGCAAATTCTCGATTCGAACACCGGTTTGACCTAACCGGACGATCTAGTTCCTCGGTTTTCGGTTCTCGGTCGAAACTACAAACTTGTAGATCTAGGTCTTATTGCACGCGGTGCAAAATTTCAGGTCAATCCGAGTTAAGTAGACCAAGTTATGGTCATTACACTATTGCTGGTCAAATGGTACCATTTTAGGTCAATTTTAGGTCAAAGTGGTCAATTCTGGTTCGGCCAGTTTTTGGACCCGAACTTGTGCAAGTTGTTTGACTTGCTTATGGTCATTTCTGGGCTTTGGTGTCTTCATAAGACTTGTAGGTATGGGTCTTAACTATTCTTGGTCAAAATTTCAGGTCAATTGGACCTGGTTTGAGTGAGTTATGGCCTAAACACTCACTGCTGCCCAATTGGTCATTTTTCAGGTCCTAATTGCATCTAATCCGAATTGGTCAAATTTTTAGGTCACCTTGCAAGCAGAATTTTGGCATGGTTTCTCAATGAAAGTTGGCACATTTTGTGCCTAGTTTCACCTCAAATTGGTCTCATACTAATTAAGGTTACACATTCAAGGTTATAGGCCAAAATATACACTGCCCTTAATATGCATTACACATCCCAACTTCAAACACACACTTACCTTTGCAAGGTTTACTTCCATACCCTACCAAACTGTTTTGGCACATTACCAACAACATTTTCTACATAACATTAGCATTATCTTGGGCAGATTCCAATCACCCTCAACACACCAAATATCATTCACAATTACAATTTCTAGGTACCATTACAAACACACCTAAACATTTCAAACTTTACATACACTTTACAATGTAAATTGACATACATATCATCAATCCTTCTAGGTCAATATGCTGCCCACACTCCCTTCAATATACACCATTATTCAAGTGTCCACAAGCTGCCACAATTCATTCATCAACATCACATTGCCGTACCATATGCCAATTCCCATCAAAGTGCATCATTCACCATATATACATGCATTAAATCACTAGGTTACTAAATCACCATGATTAACATTATTTCTCATCAATTATATACACAAATACCTCATCAAAAACGTGACCCATGGCTGTCCAAAATGGCAACAACAATAACCCTTCAAACTCAAAATTTTCCTTCACCAAACCAATACCCATAACATAAACATAAACTTTAACAAAGAACTTCTCAAAAATTCAAACTTACCTTTAATTGTAAATTGCTAAACCTTCACCAAACTTCCCAAAATTGGTATCAATATCTTCCTTGTGATGTGTAGACAAATTTTAGTGAAGAACACTAAGTGAATGGAGTTGAAATGGAAGGAGGGATCAAGCTTGCATGAAAATGTCCATGGAGTTTTCTCTCCCTTCATTCACGGCTTGGATGGTAAATGAAGAAGATGAAGTGGCTGCTGGACATAGTGGACTTACATCAGCCCCATAATGTGTTTATTTTATTCCCTTAGTGGTCCACTTACTCTAATTAATTCATATTATAAGTTACTTTCACTTAATCCCACATTAAACCCTTAATTCTCACTATTTACTTTAGGTACCACCAATTTAATTTTTCATTTCATTTTCTAAGTGTAATATTATTTATTTTTAATGGAAATTTAGGTCAAAAGACAATTCGGGATGTCAAATGACCATAATGCCCCTGTTTGGGTAGCTTTCCCGATTTTTCGGTAACACCGTATTTTGTCTGTTTTTCGATTTCTCACTTTTCTTTGTACTAATTATTTAATTTTTCTTTGATCTTTCTAATGATATTTATACTTCAATAAGGGTCTATTTATGTCCAAAAAATATTTTCCAGGGTTCCCATGATCAGGTTAGTCAACGGTCCACGCCGTGACCTCGGTCATGATCACCCATCGCTAGGTTTCCCGGCTCACTTACTCGGTTACATTTCTTTGCTATGATTTTTTTTTTGTTTTTCTTTTCTTGTATTTTATTATTTTATGTCTCCTCACTCATATTGAAGTACGGTTCTAGGCATCCTAGCTGTCCGGACAGCACTGGTCACCGGAACAGCAGAACGCACTACCGAAATTAGGGGTGTTACAATTTCTACCTAAAAGTCAACATTTTAGTTGACCATAGAGGTGAATAGTAACACCAAAACTTGAAATCCAAAGATTGAAGAATTTTAAAGTATCGAATGCCCTAGTATACCTAACATGATTGGTTTGGATAGTTTGGCATGCCAATAGGGTTCGATTAGCGATCTTCGCACATGGCAATATGCTATTCTGTGATTTCATGGCTTTTAGCCATTCTGACCTTGTATTGAGCTTTGGCCTTGTGCCTGATATTATTTACAGCTTGTTAGCTGTTCTGTTGCACACCGGGAGATGCCTATGTGACCGATGGTGTGACGGCCCGAGGTACTTGATACCCATTGCCAGTTTACCCGTTTATCTAGTCCAGTCGCCTAGTGTAGGTTACTTGGGGCAATCAAATGAATAAAAGTGGACAAAGATAATGAAATAATGGACATACTAATACCAAACAAAGAAATCATACACATTCTATACATACTTATTTTCTGCTATTTTCTTTTATTATATTATTGCACCACTAAGCATTATTGCTTAGCGCGTTGCTTTTGCCACGCGTAGGTACTAGAGATACAGATCGTGAGCCCAGTAGACCGCGGTGGGTGAGTCCATCTGCCGATTACGCAGTGTCCGTGTCACCTCAACTTCTGCAGTGCATTGGTAGGACACTAGGTGTCATTTTGGCATTCTGTAAGTAATTTTGATTTTCTTATATGTAATTAAACTTGTGTAATGTATATTGATGTTCATGTAAATTATGAAAATTGTATTTGTAAATGGAAAAGTAAATGTTTATTTGTGATATATATGTGATCATCACATGTGATGGATGACTGAGAATTGAAATTGAAATGTTGAGATCTTGATATTGAGTTTTATGATGATATTGGAGTTGAGAATGAATGAATTTGTTTATTGGAAGTATTTTTCACGAGTTACAAGAACTGCTTTCTCCATTTTTAGCCTATTTCTGCCGGATTTTCTTTAAAAATTTTCGGAACCTCAAATAATTTATAATTTCAATAAATGACTTAAATGAACTATATTTCACAAATTATATTCAAAACTATGATGAAAATGAATTAAAAAGAATAAAAATGATTGAGATAAGATAGGGTGTTCCGGTACACCGTGTGACATAGCTTACTCGGATATACTGTAGCTGGGTAAGGGGTGTCACATTTAGTGGTATCAGAGCACGGTTTAGGCGTTTCTGGGCCTAGATTGAGTCCATACCATGCATTGCATTTGTAAGAGTCGAGGTGACACTAATGCAGATCTGTTTGTCTTTCTTATTTTGAATAGGATATGGACCCTTCATCTCAAAGAGCAGTCGAGGAGGAAGTGGAGAGTCATGCTCCACTGCGTGGAGGCGGGGCATGGGAGAACTGCTCCCGGCTCAAGCCGAGCACGCTCGGCCTCCACGAGCCATGTTCCAACAAATGGCGACTTCTTTAGACAAATGGCCGAGTAATGCCAGACCACCACCACCACCACCAACTCCACGGTAAATCACACTGGAAAGGCTAAGAAAGTTTGGAGCGGTGGACTTTTTAGAAGAGAGAAGATGACTACTGTTGTAGCGAGAATTGGTTAAGCAGCAGGCGAGTCTTAAAACAACTCCACTTTGCACCTCGAGCAAAATCTAGAAGGCTGCAGTATCCTTGTTGCAAGATGATGCCTACGAATGGTGGGACATTGTGTCGATGAAGTGCAGCCGGAAGTCAGAACTTGGGACTTCTTTCTCTCCGAGTTCAAGAAGAAATATGTGGGTACTGTATACCTGGAAGAGAGAAGAAGAGAGTTCATTAACCTGAGACAGAGACAGCTATCAGTTGCCGAGTATGAGAAGGAATTTGTTCGATTAAGCCGCTACGGAAGGGAGATAGTCCCTAATGAAGCTGAAAGGTGTAAGAGATTTGAAGAGGGACTAAATGATAACATCAAGATCCAGTTCACTGCCTTGGGAATCACAGAATTTAGCAAGTTAGTGGAAGCTGCAATAAGGGTTGAAAAAGTGAGAATCAGTGAGCAGACCAGAAGGGATAGGCGAGAAGAGGGGCCAGTCGGTCTAGTTCAGCTCCTGCATCTGGGAAGAGGTTCAAAGGTCCACCTGCACAGAGTTCAGGTCAGCCATATGGTCAGGGTCAGTCTCAGGGGCCCAGGCCACAGTTCACCCCTAGGAGAGGTCAGTCCACACCATCTGTGGGCAACTCTCCAGGGATGGGGTTCAGGGGACCAGCCCCAACATCTTCTGCATGTCCACACTGTCTGAAATGGCACAAGGGAGAGTGTTGGAGAGTAACGGGTGCCTGTTTAAGATGTGGCTCGACAGAGCATCGGTGAGCGCCCACGTAGAACTACTACGGCTACTCCAACACAAGCGGACATGCACTGCTCACCGCAAAGAGGTAGAAAATCGCCGTCGACGCGAGGACCATCACGAGGCACATCTGAGCCAGCGAGAGGCGGATAACAGACCACCTGCCAGAAATTATGCCCTGAGAGCTCAGGAGGAGCAAGATGCCCCAGACGTCATCAGGGGTACGTTCTCCCTCTACAATGCACCTGTGCATGCATTGGTGGATCCAGGATCCACTCATTCATATATCTGCATCAACCTACCCGTAGAAAGGGGGATACTAGTAGGGGAGAGTGACCAAGACATTCTGGTCACTAATCCATTGGGCCACAGTGTGGTAGTGAACAAAGTGTCACGAGGTTGCGTTAAGGATTCAGGGGTATGAATTCTTGGCAGACCTGATTGAGTTGCCCTTCCACGAGTTTGACGTGATTTTGGGAATGGACTGGTTGTCACGTCATCAGGCAATAGTTGATTGCAAATTGAAGAGAATTTCTTTGAAAACTTCTGAGGGTAATGAGATCACTGTTGTGGGTGAAAGGATAGATTTCTTGTCCAATGTTATCTCAGCCACAGTTGCAAGAAGAATGATGAGAAAAGCCTGTGAAGCCTACCTAGCACAAGTGGTGGATACTAGGCAGGCTAAGCCAAATTTGAGTGATATACCCACAGTAAAAGACTTCCCAGAAGTATTTCCTGAAGAATTGCCTGGCTTGCCGCCAGAAAGGGAAGTTGAATTTGCTATTGAGACACTGCCGGGTACAGCACCTATTTCCATTGCTCCTTATAGGATGGCACCCACTGAATTGAGGGAGTTGAAAACTCAGTTGCAAGAGTTGCTTGATAAGGGGTTCATACGCCCCAGTGTGTCACCATGGGGAGCTCCAGTACTGTTTGTGGAAAAGAAGGATGGGACTTTGAGGCTTTGCATTGATTACCAGCAGTTGAATAAAGTGACTGTGAAGAACAAATATCCGTTGCCTAGAATTGATGATCTGTTTGATCAGCTGAAGGGAGCAGGAGTATTTTCTAAGATTGATCTCAGATCAGGGTATCATCAGTTGAGGGTGAAGGATGTAGATGTGCCCAAGGCGCATTCAGACCCGTCACGGGCATTATGAGTTTCTGGTGATGCCCTTTGGCCTAACAAATGAACCAAAGGCATTTATGGACCTTATGAACCTTATCTTCCATCCATACTTAGATCGGTTCGTAGTGGTCTTTATTGATGATATTTTGGTGTATTCTAAGACCGGGGAAGAACATGATGAGCATTTGAGGATTGTTACGCAAACCACGAGAGAAAAGGAAGCGTATGCTAAGTTGTCCAAGTGTGACTTTTGGTGAATGAGATTGCATTCCTTGGACACATAGTGTCACTGATGGGATTAGGTGGATCCCAAGAAAATAGAAGCGATGATGGAATGGAAGCCTCCCGGAAATACAAGCGAGGTTAGAAGCTTCTTGGGGCTAGCGGGTATTCTGAGAAGATTTGTGAAGGATTTTCCTTAATAGTTGCTCCAATGACCAAGTTGTTACACAAGAATGTCGATTTGATTGGAATGAAAAGTGTCGGACCAGTTTGAGAGGTTAAAGGCTATGTTGACAGAGGCACGGTGTTAACACGGCCGATGTCGAGAAAAAGACTTCGTGGTCTATAGTGATGCTTCTCATAATGGGTTAGGGTGTGTATTGATGCAAGAGGGAAAGGTGGTCGCTTATGCTTCCAAGCAGCTAAGGCCACATGAACAGAATTACCCTACCCATAATCTAGAGCTTGCAGCAATTATCTTCGCACTGAAGATCTGGAGGCATTACTTATATGGTGAAAAGTGCTACCTTTACACAGACCACAAGAGTCTGAAATACTTGCCAACTCGGAGGAGCTCAACCTTAGACAGGCGATGGATTGAGTTCTGAAGGATTATGATTGTGTGATTGACTACCATCACGGGAAGGCAAATGTAGTTCTTGATGCTTTGAGCGAAAGTCCATCACGACTTTGAGATCATTGAATGCCCGTCTATCTATGATTCGAGATGGAGCTATTTTGGTGAGTTGCAAGTGAGGCCAAACACCTCTGTGATTTTTAGATGGATAAAAAGTAGATGAAAAGTTCAGCTATTATGAGCAAAATCCCATAGGGAAAAGCAGCTGACTATGAGGTGAAAGCAGATGGGTGTATGTACTATAAAGGATTACTGTGTGTACCAGATAATAGGGAATTGAAGTCAAGTATTCTAAAAGAGTCACACACCAGTGTATATGCTATGCACCGGGAAGTACAAAGATGTATCATGATCCGAAGCTTGATATTGGTGGCACAGTATGAAGAAGGACATAGTGACTATGTGACTAAATGCTTGACATGTTAGCAAGTCAAGGCGAGAACATCAAGTTCCATCGGGTTTGCTACGACCTATCGCATACAGATGGAAATGGGATCGGTTCACCATGGATTTTGTAAGTGGTCTACCTCTCACCCAGAAGAAACATGATGTAGCATGGGTGATAGTTGATAGATTGACAAAGTCAGCACACTTTCTGCCAGTTAGGACTGACTACTCACTAGAGACGTTAGCAGAATTGTATATCAGTGAGATAGTTAGACTGCATGGAATTCCACTTTCCATCATATCTGATTGAGACCCAAGGTTCACATCGAGATTTTGGAAGAAGTTGCATGAGTCCTTGGGTACACAACTCCACTTCAGCACAGCTTTCCATCCTTAGACGGATGGGCAATCAGAAAGAGTAATCCAGGTAAACAATTGAACCAATTGAATTAATACAAATATTAAACTGAAATGATAACAATAACATGAAATATATGTCAGGTCCTTGAGGATATGCTGAGGAGTTATGTCATTGAATTTGAGGGAAGTTGGGATAGATACCTCCCACTGGCAGAATTTGCATACAACAATAACTACCAAGCTAGCATCCAAATGGCCCCATATGAAGCCTCGTATGGGAGAAAATGTAGAACTCCAATGTCTTTGGACTGAATTGGCGAACAAGCTGGTAGGGCGGACACGGTGAAACAGACTGAGGAGAAAGTGAAACTAATCAAAGCCAACCTGAAGGTTGCCTCGGACAGACAGAAATCTTATGCCGACCTGAAGAGAAAAGAAATAGAATATGTGGTTGGCGACAAAGTGTTCCTCAAGGTGTCACCATGGAAGAAGGTACTGAGGTTTGGAGGAAAAGGTAAGTTAAGCCCTAGGTTTATTGGCCCATATGAAGTCATTGAACGTGTGGGTCCAGTGGCCTATAGGCTAGCTTTACCACCAGAGCTAGACAAGATCCACAATGTGTTCCACGTGTCCATGCTTAGAAGATACCGCTCAGACCCTTCACATGTCATCTCCAGAGAAGAAATTGAAATACAACCGGATTTGACATATGAAGAAGAACCTCTACGGATCCTGGCTCGGGAAGTAAAAGAGTTTAGGAACAAGTAGATTCCACTGGTGAAAGTGCTTTGGAGGCACCACAACACCGAGGAGGCAACTTGGGAAAGTGAAGAAATGATGAGGCAACAGTTCCCTCAACTGTTTGCATCAGGTAAATTTCGAGGACGAAATTTAAATTAGAGGAAGAGTTGTAACACCCTCCGGTAGCAACTCGTACATTCTCTTATTCTGACCGGTGTCGGTCGGCAGCTAGAACGTCAGGAAAAATATTTAAACTAAAGTCAGAACCATAATTAACTCAAATATTAATAAGAAAAATTTAGTAAAAATTTTAGAAATAAAATACAACCAAGTTAAGCAGTAGGTGCCCTAACGAGGGTAAACCGGAGGAAGTTGCGGTTCATAACGAGGAGCCCTAGACCGGGGAAAAATTATAAAATAATTTTTGGGACTCAGAGAAGGGTTATTGAGGTTCCCATGGCATTAGAATGCCAAGAAAATATTTAGAAAATTTTTCAATCAGACAGATAATTTTGGCCCGTTGAGCCAAACGGAGGGCATTTTGGTCATTTCGCCTTCAGAGGTGATTTTTGGCCGACTTGTCCAGCTAAGTAAATAATTAATATGACATAAAATATGAAGAGACATTACTAAAAATTTAATTGAAATTGAGTAGTGATGAAAAGAAAAGAAAAATCAAAATAAAGCAATTTGTGACATCATAATGATGTCATTTATAAATTACCAACCAATCACAAGCTAATAAGCTTTCTTAAATACTTAAAAGAGACAAAAAAAAAGACTAAAATAATTAAAAATCCAGCAGCCATCATCCTCCCCAATTGCAGCCGAAATCAAGCCTTGCCCTATACCTCCATTTTCTTCATTTTCAAGCTTGAAAAACCTCTCAAACCTCACCCCAAAACCCTAAGTCATCTTCACTAAAATTTATCTACACACCCTAAGGAAGCTTTAGGCAGCCAAAAGAGGAAGAAAGAAAGGAGTTTGGGTGGCTGAAAATTCTGCCACTTAAAGGTTAGTGCTATACTTTCACTCTCACTCCTTTAATCCTTGCTAGAGCATCATTTTAAGTTAAGAAATTGTAAGAATTTGAAGTAAATCATATATGTTAGAGTATCTTCAATTTTTGGCAGCCCTAAGGAAGGATGATTTTGATTGTTTTAATGAATTTAGAGTGGCTAGAAATGATGTTTAAGGTATGAATATGCATGGATGTTGAACTAGTGTGCTAATTGAGGTTTATGGGTAAATTGAATTGGACATTAGGGTTTTGAGAAGTAAAAATTGACTTGGCTTATGAAACTGTTAAAGAACACTCTAATGGTCAATTAGTGACCATTTGAGGTATGTTGACCATAAATTGGACTGAAAAATGGCATGGCAAAGTGGAATGGTAGGCTTCCTAAAGATAGCAGAATGGTGGTGAGATTCCAGTCAATTACACAGCCATAACTTTGGCTGTGTTGGTCCAATTGGTGTTTGGCCAATTGGACATGAAACTAGGCTTATAATGGCACATTTTTGCTGAAGAAACCATGCCCAAAAGACCAAAGCAAGAGGACCAAAAGTTGGCCCCAATCCGGATACCACTGCAACACTTGCAGAAATGACCAAATGAGCAGTGTTGGCCATAACTCACTGTAGATTTAGTCAATTGACCTGAAATTTTTACAACAACAAGTTAAGACATAGAAAAACAACTTTCATGAAGGAACCTACCTCAAATTATGGCAAGAACCTATTCAAACATGCACTCACGATCCTGTTCATATTCTGTAGATGTGGTAATTTCTGCAAAATGGAAATCCGGCAGCTGTGGTCTTTGGGCCATATCTGGAGCTACAAAACTCCAAATGGAGTGATTCAAAAAAGGAAATTCAACTAGACAAAATAAGGAACAACTTTCATGTTTGTCATTTCTTCAAATTCTCACTGAAACAGTGCTTAATGGAACAGTAAACATATGCTTCAAAAACTGAAATTTTCTGCCTTCTTGGTTTTAAGTTAGAAATGGTAATGGTGACCAATTCCAACAAGTTTTAAAAGCAAAATGTGGTATGTTGGGAGTGCCAAAACCAATGTACCTAATTTCTACCTAAAAGTCAACATTTTAGTTGACCATAGAGGTGAATAGTAACATCGAAACTTGAAATCCAAAGATTGAAGAATTTTAAAGTATCGAATGCCCTAGTATACCTAACATGATTGGTTTGGATAGTTTGGCATGCCAATAGGGTTCAGTTAGCAGTACTGCACATGGCAATATGCCATTCTGTGATTTCATGGCTTTTAGCCATTCTGACCTTGTATTGAGCTTTGGCCTTGTGCCTGATATTATTCTGACTTGTTATTGCATTGCACTGCCGGGAGATGCCTATGTGACCGATGGTGTGGCGGCGAGTACTTGATACCCGATGCGGTTACCCGTTTATCGATCCGATCGCCTAGTGTAGGTTACTTGGGGTAATCAAATGAATAAAAGTGGACAAAGATAATGAAATAATGGACATACCAATACCAAACAAAGAAATCATACACATTCTATACATACTTATTTTCTGCTATTTTCTTTTATTATATTATTGCACCACTAAGCATTATTGCTTAGCGCGTTGCTTTTGCCACGCGTAGGTACTGGAGATACAGATCGTGAGCCCGATGGGCATAAGCTGGGTGAGTCCATCCTGCGATTACGCACGATGTCCGTGTCACCTCAACCTGCGATTGCATTGGTAGGACACTAGGTGTCATTTTGGCATTCTGTAATTAATTTTGATTTTCTTATATGTAATTAAACTTGTGTAATGTATATTGATGTTCATGTAAATTATGAAAATTGTATTTGTAAATGGAAAAGTAAATGTTTATTTGTGATATATATGTGATCATCACATGTGATGGATGACTGAGAATTGAAATTGAAATGTTGAGATCTTGATATTGAGTTTTGTGATGATATTGGAGTTGAGAATGAATGAATTTGTTTATTGGAAGTGTTTTTCACAGGTTCCGAAGAACTGTTTTCTCCATTTTTAGCCGGTACTCTGCCGGATTTTCTTTAAAAATTTTCGGAACCTCAAATAATTTATAATTTCAATAAATGACTTAAATGAACTATATTTCACAAATTATATTCAAAACTATGATGAAAATGAATTAAAAAGAATAAAAATGATTGAGATAAGATAGGGTGTTCTGGTACACCGTGTGACATAGCTTACTCGGATACACTGTAGCTGGGTAAGGGGTGTCACAACAAGGTACTTGGTACCTAGTGCCAGTTTACCCATTTATCCAGTCCAGTCGACTAGTATAGGTTACTTGGGTAATCAAAATAAATCTTACCAAATTTTAATCAAATGATTAACATAAAAAAGTATCAGATTACTGCAAATAATTGCCAGAAACTCAGTCTGCATAAAATGTCAACATACACTCTGCATGTTTATTTCATTTTAGTTATTTTTGTTTTATTATTGGCATCACTAAGCAGTATTGCTTAGCGCATTGCTTTTGCTATGCGTAGGTACAGGAGACACGAAGTGTGAGCCCAGTAGACCCCAGACTGGGCGAGTCAGATCTGCCAATGTTCTGTGTCACCTCTCATCTGCAGTGTATTTTGGTAGGGCACTAGGATTCTCTTTTGTATTTTTGTCTCTTTTGTATTTTTGTAAATTGTATTTTGTATTTAGTTCTTTATGTTATCATGTAAATTAATATCACTTGTATCATTTTGTATTGTAAATTAATGAAATTAAGTATTGCCTTCATAAACTTGAGTTTAAATTGAATTATATATGATATGGATTGAATGAATGAAAATTGTTGAGAAATGTTGATATGATAGTGATTATTTGGAGTTAAGAATTATTGAAAAATTATTTGGAAG
The DNA here is from genome assembly GCF_030052815.1 of Hevea brasiliensis. Lineage (NCBI taxonomy): Eukaryota > Viridiplantae > Streptophyta > Magnoliopsida > Malpighiales > Euphorbiaceae > Hevea > Hevea brasiliensis. Next base: position 57,426,717 of record NC_079504.1, on the reverse strand, counting down.
TGTTTTTCACAGGTTTCGAAGAACTATTTTCTCCATTTTTAGCTAGCACTCTGTCGAATTTTCAAAAAAATCTTCGGAACCTCAAATTTATTTAAAATTTCAATAAATGATGTAAATGATAGTAATTTCATAAGTTTCACTTAGTGACCATAAATAAATAAATTTTAAAATGATAAATATCAATGAGTTAATATCTGGTGTTCCAGCATACTGTGTGGCATATCTTACTCCACTACCCTGTAGACAGGTAAGGGGTGCCACAGGAACAACTTTCATGAAGAAAGTATGGCCAAACAGTGGCCACAAAGTGATCAAATTGATAGGTAAAGTTAAGATATTAAAACTGAACCTAAAGAAAGGTTCACAAGACAAACTATTTTAAGTTAGGGTTTTAACCCTAATAAGTTACTAAACACTGAATTACATGAAATAGGTATGTGGGACTCACTTTCCCACTACAAAGTGACATGAAATTTCTAATAAGTAATTAATAATACTTAATTGCCCAAAGTAAACCTAGGCTTATGTATATAGTTTGGATCGATTGGAATACCAATTAGGGACTACAAATAGCAGTACTGCTTGCATGAATAATTATTGACCGATAAAATATGTCTGATATGATTGTTCTACAGGCTATATATCTGCCCGTTGGCCATTGTGCCTAATTTCATTACTAGCTTTGAAAGCCTGCCCGCTAGCCTTGTGCCTAATATGACAGTTGTATACAGGGTAGACATATAGTTGTCTAACCAGTATACTCTCATGTATCTAGTCTTATAGTCTGTTATAGGTTACTTGAGCACTGTTATAAATTAATTAAGACTGAAAATATGAGAAATGAACAGAAAAGATATTGATAAAATTAATTATTTTCAAAGTGCAGAAAATTCATAACTGACTTAGAATTTATGAAATTAGCCTAGAATTATCATTTTTAATTACTCAGTTATTTTCTTTAAATTTATGCACTACTAAGCAATTCGATTAGTGCGTTGGTTTTTCATCGCGTAGGTACTGGAAACCAGCAGGCACTACCACAGCAGCAGTCACAGCAGTAGTGCCCTGACGGAGATTTGATCAGATCTGATAGTGTCTGCTAGTCACCTCAGCAAAGTAGTTTTGGTAGGGCCCATGTATATTTAGTTTTGCATTTTGTTTATTGTATATAAATAAATGATGTAAATCTTTTTTAGATATGTAATTCAATTTTGATATTGTAAATAAATTGTAAATTATTGTAAATGAATTTCATATGAATGAATGAATAAATGAAAAATATATTTTCTTGAAATTGTATAAGTAGAAATGATATGATATGACATGATGTATATGTAAATATGAGATTATTTTTAACAGGTGAATAGTGAAACCCGCCAAATGCTAATAAAACAGAGGAGGCTCTGCTCGGGTATCCACAGAAATAATTTGTGATAAAAAAAAATTACCACATGTTTTCTCTGAAGTTTAAAAGCAACAATGGACAGGACAAAATAAGATAGAGTGCTCCGGCACCGAATATGGCATGCTTTACTTTGCTACACTGTACATGAGTAAGGGGTAACACATTTTTAATGATGTCATTCTTATGTCATGCTTATGTAATAAATATTATTTGAATTTCATTTCTTTTATTTTCTTTTCTTATTGTCTTTTCTCATTTTTAATTAAATTTTTAGCAATATTTATTCATATTTTAGGACATGGATCTTACTTTGGTCAAAAATCATCTCTGAAGGTAAAATGACCAAAATGCCCTTCATTTTGTTTACTGAGCTAAAATTGTCTGTACCGATTTACATAATTTTTCTTATATTTTCTTGATATTCTATTGTCATTGAAACCTCACTAATCCTTCACTCGATTCCCAAATAATTATTTCACAGGGTTCCCCACGGGTCTAGGGTTGGCAACTGTCTTCACAGTCATTTCCCGTTAGGGTTACCCATCGTCGTAACTCTGACTAATTTAACCTCTTTGCATTTCATTTCTTAAATTTTTCCTTAATTTTCTTAGTCAGTATTTAGGTTATTTATAACTCTTCACTCTAATTTAAATGTAGTTCCAGACATTATGACTGTCCAGATAGACATTAGTCACCGGAACAGTAGAACGTACGGACTACCTAAAGTGAGGGCATTACAATTAATTTTTCTCTCTTATGACTTCTTAAGCTATTTTAACCAAATTAAAATATCTTACCTTATAAATTAATTAATTAAGTTTATATTTAAACACTTTAAATATTAACTTGAATGCTTTCATTGATGAATTTAGTTTGAAGTCATACTAAACACTTTGCAATCTAATTGCAAACTAAGAAAAAAAAATAATTTAATTAATTAATTAAACTATTTAATTAATTAATCAAATTAATTATACTTTGATCATTTTATTCTTATTGTGTGTGACTTTTTAGATTCATAACTAATTGGCAATGTGAATAATATTAACTTTTTAATATATTGGAACTATTTTATAGTTAGAGTAAAATTCTCTAATCACTCTTGGTTCTTATAAATCATGATTGATATCTAGCATAGTATATTATGACTATGCAACTAGTGATGAATTAATTTATACTTAACTCATGAACTTTGATCATACATACCATGTACTAAAATCTCTCCGTTACAAAATCTCAATTCTCGCTAGGGTCATAATTTATGTCAAACCCTAATTGTTTAGAATCATATGTCCTTATCTTAATTCTAATTCTTGATTAACAAGACATTACGATCAGAAATAACTTTCTGAATAAGTCTATCTATCTTGGCTAGGAACTTTATTCATCAAGAACAATTAAAATAAATATATGATTTTATCCCTATTTACTTAGGGCAACGAATTCCATTTTGATTAAACACCTATCTCCATTTATAACTAGTCGGAACCAACACATATCCATATACTTATACCTTGTATAAGTATGTAAACAATATTAAATTCAAACTACCTATATATAAGGTAACAATTTTATCTCAGGTCAATAGATTATATACACTATTGTGACCTAGATGATCATGTATTTACAAGAGCAAACTCTATGTACACATCATCTGAATGTCATTGGTTTAGCCTACTTATCTCATAAGTACCCATCATATTTGTTATATGGCATGAAACTCACATTTTCATCTTATTAATATCTCATACTAATCCATGGAAACAAATATAAGTGACAGTTTATATGGATAAATTATACCAAATGAGGTATCATTGACTGTGAACTAAAATTTATAATACTTATACCAGATTGTTCCATCACTCATATTCTTAACACCTTAAGAATAGAATACGTAACAAGCTGTTAAATGATATTTTCAATTAAATTTAAACAATTTAAATTAAAAAAAAAAGTCATATGTCATTAAAGAAGAATTAATATTTATAAGATATAAATTATAAATTATGCTCTAGAAAATGCTATTAATATTAGTGTACTCATTAATTAGGTGTAGGCTTTCTTGGTACATTAACTAGGCCGAGGTTGATCAATATGAGACCATCGACATGATACCAGAGGTCATCGGGGCATTTACGATCTCCTAGTCAATCTCAACGACGTACAAGAATAGGATGGTCAAAATAGTGGTCATATATACACTTTGCGTCAGTCATGTATTCAATTCATGGGTCGTCGTATGCTTACTTGGAGAAGTGTCACCATCTAGTGGGGCTAACGGCTTTATATTTATTAATTTTTTTATAATTATATATTTTTTTATCGTATAGAATTATAAAATTAGGTTTAAATATCAAAACTTTTTTGTACTATATTTACTTTTTATTATAAATAAATTATTTAAATTAGTTTATATTTTATGCACTTTCTCTTTTTTTTTTTAAATTATCCTATTTATTTTTCTAAATGTAATAAATTATTTTTAATTTTTAATAATTTTATTCTAATTATGATATTATATATATATATATATATATATATATATATATATTATTACTGAAAAATTCTCAATCATAATTAATTTATACTTAATATTATAAATTTTACTGACAATATTACCTCTTTTTTTTAAATAAATATTACATCCAATAGGTACATGAATAATTTATAAAGTTAGTTATATTCGTGGGTGCGTGAACTAATTTAGAATTTCGCATTTTATAATAAAATATATAAATTCATGTTTTTTCAGCAACTCTGATTCCCTAAATTATTATTTCTTAAGGATAGTTCATTTTCTTACCCATATGGTCTTTATCATACTTTTAAATTAATTATTCTATTTAATTTAAGGCATATTATGTATTTATGCTAAAAATATTTTGTTATCGTCTAAAATATAAAATGTCTATCTAGTTAGCTACCTCTTAGAGTTGGCTATCTAGGCTTTTTGATTGCTTGAGATGATGAATGATTGAAAGGAATCCTTTGCGGTGGGTCATGCCTGGCTATGAAAACACTTATATAGATTTGCATCATAGTATTATTTTATGATAAAAAAAATAAAACAAATAAAGTATTATTGGGTTGAGAAATTAACATCTTTCTAGCATTGATTAGGGTCCAATGAAAATTTGTAATAATATTATAAGTACGAAAATTGAAAGAGTTATAGGTTTAATATTCAAGTTACTTGTTTATTAATAATATTCTCTAATTTATTCCTTATCATATTATATTTATTTAATATTTTTAATAAGAGATAGATATAAACAAAAAAAAACTTATACTTTCTAAATTTTTACAATAAAATTTTATCCATATTAAAAATTATTAATTAAATCCTATATTTTTTTAATTCCTATCAATTTTACCCTGTAATCATCTAAGCTATTAAGTTAGTACATTCATAGGGTTTCCTGTTCGTCCATGAATTATTGAAAACAAAAAGAAACATCGAGTCAGCTGCCACATCAAACCAATGGTAGGATAAAACTAGTAAGAATTAAAATGTATAAATTTTAATTGATAATATTTTTAATATGGGGTATAATTACAAAAAATTTAAGAGTGCAGTTTTTTTTTTAACAATTTTCCCTATCCATTTAATTTATACAAAAATTTAAATTACTTTTAAAATTGAGAGTTAATTAGCGATTCGATTTGGATTAATTTGATTGACCTGAAAATGTTTAAACATGAAAATATGATAAAATAGTTATGAAAGAAATGAGAATGAAAAGGGAGATACCTAAAATGATATATGAGGAAATAATATCAAAAATTTATATCATTTTAATATTGATATGATATTGATTTCTAATATAATGGAATGGTAAAAAATGACACATATAGCCAACTTTAACTAGTTTGGAAGACTTAATTATTATTGTTTTTGTATATATTTTAATTAATTATATAACTTTTATAGTAAATATTTAAGGAATATTTATTTTTAGTCTTTGGATTATGCTAGAGATGATAATGTGTAAAATACCTATGAAAATTATTCTTTTTAAATCCAATTAGTATTTTAGATAATCAAACATGTCCCAAATTCAATTATATCACCTAAATAATATTCAAATCCATTTAAATTTATATATTTTAAATAATAATCTACATAAAATATGTTTATAATTAATAATTAATATTTTAAGATTAATAATTTCAGTAGAAATTTCAAAAAACTCATGTACTTTCATTTTTTTTTTTGGTAATTATGCCTTGTACTAATTCAATTGCCAATTAAGCTCTATACTTTTTAACTTTTATCAATTGTAACCTATTTTTGTCATGACATGGCAGCTAACATAACGTCTTCGTTAATGAGATAACAGTTTTGTTAATAGTAGGATAGAATTAGTAAGTGTTAACATGTTTAAGATTTAATTGGGAATATTTTTAGTATGGGTTTCAAAGGTTTGAAAAGTAAATGATTTTTTTTTTTGACATTTATCCCTTTTAATAAAAACTAATAAAAAAAATGAATTGCATAAACTCTAGGATGGCACAAATATCATTAGTTAAGTCACATGATGGTAATTTTTTTAATTATTTATATATTTAATTAATTTAAAGGGAAAGAGTTTTATACTTCATGTCATAAGTGAAAATGGTGTTGTCCACCTAGGTTGCAAGAAATGCTCTAAGATGGATACCTTTCACTTGACCATCCAAACCAATTGGATATATATATATATATATATATAAACAAACAAAACAAAAAAAAACTTTTTTTTTTTTTGTATTTCAAATGAATTGCATTACATGGCCAATGAGGCATTAGAGAACAACATAGAACTAAGCTCGAAAGGAATGGCTTGAAGCCAATTGCATGAAAATTTACCCTTGAAAGCAAGCTTAGCTAGACAATCTGCAGGTTTGTTTGTGTTGACCCCACAAGCTCAAAGGAGCATAGATTTTGATGATACCAAAACTCAACTAGAATCAAACTAACATTGTTTTAAGTGTTGTGTATTTCAAAGAAAAAGGACAAAAGGATTTCATGATGGATTCATGCTTATAAAGAAAGGATGACATTCTAAGGATAACACAAGACGAAGCAAAAGAGATAAAAGAAGAAAAGGTTACCTTCCAAGGCTACATTAAAAATCAGATTTGAAGGTACATCTAGTATAGAAATTAGTTTTAATTTCTAGAATTACTTGTGAAAAGAATTGAGGAGTAAAAGTCAATGATGCTTATTTTTAATCCCTCAAAAGATTTTCTTTTTAAATATCATTATTATTGGCCTAAAAAGTATTTGACTATGATTTGGTGTAAAGTTTTATAGTTTTGAAAGTTATGCAGAAAAGTTTTCCTGGTATGCTAACTGGTTTGCTACTGATTTTAGTACGCTAACTGGTTTGCTAATTTCTCAAGTACGCTAACTGTTTCAACTCTGCACAACATCGCAGAAAACGACAAAATAACGGCTATTTTCTTGAAATTCGTATCTGTAACGTTCAAATGAGTTCTGCAACGGTAAAAAACGTTCCAAAGCTATAAATACACCTTCCTTTGGCCATTTTGCACTTAATGAAAGTCCCTCTACTGTTCAAAATCTTTAAAGCTTTCATTCAAAGTGCTCAAAGTGATTTATTGCTCATCATTGGCTTATATACTCAACTCTTCTTTATAGTTGCTGTTGTAATTGAGTGAGAGTGAGTTTTTCAACACATTATTATCATTTGTGAGAGGTTATTCAAGCACCTATTGAAGCTTGGTTGTGATAAGTGTTTGGGATAACACTTGGTAGAAGTGTGAAGCTACTTGTAAAAGCTTTGTTGAGAAGATTTGTAAAGGGCTTTGTCTCTTGCCTTGAAAAGAGAAGAATAGTGGAGTGAAGACTCAAAGTGGGATCTTTGAGAGAGTGGATGTAGGCTAGTTAAAGCCAGAACCACTATAAAAATTCGATGTTCATTTTCTCAACCTATGCTCATTACATATTAGAAATTTAGCTTTATGAATGATATACTTTTGCGATATGAAAATTGGTATCATATCTTTGTTGATCTTGCCGCTATCCGAGAAAAATAGTTTCTTGCAAAATCTGTGATATCGATATATTACATTTGGTTATCTGTTGTCTTTGTCGGATAGGATATCCGGTATCGCTCTAGTTCTTTGTGATAAAAGCGTATTCGGTTCTTGATATATTTACTGAATGCTTATATAGTCTGTTATATCAGTATACTGATTGCATACAGCTTAACCTTGAGTCAACTTGTCAATAGAGCTATATTGTTCATTTTTCACATTAGTTAATTTAGTTGAACCTAGCTGCAATTTTCAAAGGTTTTGAGCAAGAACCGAAAATTATTTTTTTTTAAAGTCCAATTCACCCCCCTCTTGGACATATTTTGGGACATCAATTTGGTATCAGAGCCTGTCTCTCTTGCTTGAGGATTAAACCCCTTAGAGTGATCCACACACATGGCTAGTTCATCTAGAAATTCTGCTGGTATACCTGCCCCCTTAGCTGAAGGTTATTCCATCACTAGACCACCACTTTTTAATGGCACAAATTACTCCTTTTGGAAAACTAGAATGAGAAACTTTATACAATCTGTTGACATTGATGCTTGGAGAATAGTTAAAGATGGTCCTTATATTCCTTATAAAACCAGTGAAGGAACTATACAAATTCCTAAAGCTGAAGTTGAATTTAATGATAATGATTGGAAGAAAATTTCTACAAATGCCAAGGCTATTAATATTCTTCATTGTGCTCTTGATATTAATGAGTATAATCGTGTTTCAGGATGTCAAACTGCAAAAGAGATATGGGACAAACTAGAAGTCACATATGAAGGAACTGATGTGGTAAAAGAGTCAAAGGCAAACCTCCTCATCCGTGATTATGAATTATTTGAGATGAAACATGGTGAAAATATTCTTTGAGATGAGTACAGTTCTGAGACCTTGTAAATCTACTTAAAGCTCTTGGAAAGAGATTTGAAGAACAAGAACTTGTAAAGAAAATTCTGAGGTCTCTTCCAAAGACATGGGAAGCAAAGACTACTGTTATTCAAGACACCAAGGATTTCAGAAAATACACCTATGATGAGCTGATTGGTTCTCTCATTGCACATGAGATGATTTATAAGAAAGATGAGAATGAAGGTGATCAAAAGAAAAAGAAAGGGATAGCTTTCATATCCGAAAAAGTAGATGAGAAAAAGAAAAATGTTGCTCTTAAAGCTGATTCAAGTGATAATTCAAGTGCTTCAAGTGATGATGATGAAGACATGGCTATGATAGTCAAAAGATTCAAAAGAGCATTTAGAAAAGGTGGAAGCAAATACAAAAAGTTCACAAAGAAATATGCTCCAAAGACTCCAAATCATTCAAGTGAAATAGTTTGTTATGAGTGTAACAAACCAGGCCACATTAAGCCAAAATGTCCTACATTGAAGAAGAAAAACAAGTTCAGAAAGGACAAAAGCAAAAAGGCAATGGCGTGCAACTTGGAGTGGCGGTGATTCTTCATCAAATGATGAAACAAGTGACAAAGAGGCTGCAAACACTTGTATGATGGCAATTGAAGAAAAAGGTGAAAGCTCACACATCGAAGATAGTGAAAATGAGGTAAATCTTGAACTTTCTAATGTTGATGAATTAGAACTTGCATTTGTGAAGACATATGATAAATATAGAACTTTTAAAAAGAAATGCAAAATTTTAGTTCATGAAAATTGTGCTTTAAGATCAGAAAATATTTCATTGAGTATGGTTTCAAAGGAAAATGAATTTTATAAATCTCAAATGAAATTATTTAAGGAAGTTAATGATGAGCTTCAAAGATCAAAAGAAGTGTGTGAACAACTTCTTGAGAAAAACAGAATTCTTGAGGAAAAAGTTGAATCTTTGACAAGAGATTTATCTAAATTTACAAAAGGAAAAGAAACACTTGATATACTTCTTGGGAATCAAAGATTTACAAATGAAAAATCTGGAATTGGATATGATGGATTTATGAAGTATGGAAAATACAAACAATTTTTTGTTAAAGCTACATCCTTTTCTCAACCAAGTATTACATGCTTTTATTGCAATCACAATGGTCATATGATTAATGCTTGTCCTATTAGGAAAGGAACCTTTAAGGCAAAGAAAGTATGGGTGCCTAAAGGAACCCTACCTAATGTTACTAACATTCAAGGACCCAAAGTTGCTTGGGTACCTAAGAGCGATTAAGCGATTTAGTGCACTAAGGAGTATGCTGGAAACAGAACATTGGTACATTGATAGTGGCTGCTCTAGGCACATGACAGGAAATAAAGGCAAGTTTTCCTCTCTTACCTTGAAAGAAGAAGGTTATGTGAAATTTGGTGATAAAAGCAAAGCTAAAATTGTTGGATGTGGAACTATTGGTAAAAACCCTTGTATTGAGAATGTTGCATTAGTTCAAGGATTAAAGTATAATCTTTTAAGTGTTAGTCAATTGTGTGACAATGGTTTTAAAGTAATTTTTACTTCTACACATTGTGAAATTCATGGAAATAATGTTATGTTTGTTGGTGCTAGAATAGATAATATTTACTTACTTGATTTAACAAGTCTTGAAGAAAATTGTGAAACATGCTTTATGACTTCAGATGATAGTGCATGGTTATGGCATAGAAAATTAGGACATGCTAGCATGAGTACACTTGCTAAACTTTCTAGAAAGAACCTTGTTAGAGGACTTCCAAAGTTAAGATTTGAGAAAGAATTTCAATGCAAAGCTTGTGCACTTGGTAAGCATACAAAATCATCTTTTAAATCAAAAAATGTTGTAACTACGTCTAGACCATTGGAATTGTTGCATCTTGATCTTTTTGGTCCAATCACACCTAGAAGTCTAGGAGGCAAGGCATATGCATTTGTAATTGTTGATGATTTTTCAAGATTCACATGGACTTTCTTTCTTGCTCATAAAGATGAAACCTTTGATATATTTGAAGCTTTTTGCAAAAGAACTCAAAATGAAAAAGGGTATTGCATTACATCTTTAAGGAGTGATCATGGAAAAGAATTTGAAAATAATTTGTTTGAAAATTTCTGCTCTCAAAATGGTATTTATCATACATTTTCAGCTCCTAGAACTCCACAACAAAATGGAGTTGTTGAAAGGAAAAATAGATCTTTGCAAGAAATGGCAAGAACAATCTTTGAATGAAAGCAGTTTACCAAAATATTTTTGGCGAGAAGTGTAAATCTGACATGCTACATTTTAACAGAGTTTCCATTAGAGCTATTTTAAAGAAAACTCCTTATGAACTTTGGAAAGGAAGAAAACCCAATATTGCATATTTTCATGTCTTTGGTTGCAAATGTTACATTTTGAATAACAAAGACAGCAATCTCAAGAAATTTGATGCTAAATCTTGTGAAGGAATATTTCTAGGGTATTCAACAAATAGCAAAGCATATAGGATCTTCAATAGAAAAACATTGACCATGGAAGAATCAATGCATATACTTTTTGATGATGCTAACACTTCCTTGCAAAGGAAAGATTCTTGTGATGATGAATTTGAGCAGATTCAAAATTCAAAGAATTCGAATAATGATGAGCTTGAATCAAAAGAACAAGTGGAGGATGATCAAAATGACAAAGAAGAAGAACTCCCTTGCTCCACAAATGTTGAAATTCAAGATGACTCCCAACCAAATGTGGAAGAACTACAAATTGAGGAACCTCAACATCAAGATATTCCACAAGAATGGAGGTACCATAGAAATCATTCCAAAGATGACATTCTTGATAGTCCATCACAAAGAATGATGACAAGAGCTCAACTTAGAAGATATTTTGGTAATGTTGCTTTTGTTTCTCAATTTGAACCCAAAACATATGATGATGCTCAAAATGATGAAAATTGGCTTTTTGCTATGCAAGAGGAATTAAATCAGTTTGAAAGAAACAAAGTTTGGAAACTTGTTCCTAAACCTAAAAAGCACACTGTTATTGGAACTAAATGGGTATTTAGGAATAAGATGGATGAAAAAGGACATGTAGTTAGAAATAAAGCTAGACTAGTAGCTCAAGGATACAACCAAGAGGAAAGTATTGATTTTGATGAAACCTTTGCTCCGGTTGCTAGAATTGAAGCTATTAGAATGTTGTGTGCATTTGCATGTTTTAAGAATTTCATGCTTTATCAAATGGATGTTAAAAGTGCATTTTTAAATGGATATATTGATGAAGAAGTTTATGTAGCTCAACCTCCTGGTTTTGAAGACCCTCACTTTCCAAATCATGTTTACAAGCTTACTAAAGCTCTCTATGGTTTAAAGCAAGCTCCTAGAGCATGGTATGAGAGACTTAGTAAATTCTTGCTTCAAAATGATTTTAAAAGAGGAAAAGTGGATACTACTCTTTTCATTAAGAAAATTGGAAAAGACATGCTTATTGTGCAAATTTATGTAGATGATATTATTTTTGGTGCTACTAACCATTCTCTTTGTAAGAAATTTTCCAACATGATGAAAAGTGAATTTGAAATGAGTATGATGGGTGAACTTACCTTCTTTCTTGGATTGCAAATTAAGCAAATGAAAGATGGAATTTTTATAAATCAGTCCAAGTACATAAAGGATATGCTAAAGAAATTCAAAATGGAGGATATGAAAAGTGTTGGAACTCCCATGAGCTCAACAATTAAATTGGAGAAAGATGAAAGAGGTAAAGAGGTAGATAACAAATTTTATAGAGGTATGATTGGTTCTTTACTCTACTTATGACATCTAGACCGGATATTCATTTTAGTGTATGTTTATGTGCAAGATTTCAGTCATGTCCAAAAGAATCTCATCTTGTAGCGATTAAGAGAATTTTTAAATACCTCATTGGCACTCACAATATTGGCTTGTGGTATCCAAAATGTGAATCATTTGATCTTATTGGTTATAGTGATTCAGATTTTCTTTGGTAGTAGATTAGACAGAAAAAGCACTTACGGAACTTGTCAATTTCTAGGTCATGCATTAGTTTCATGGCGATAAAAAGCAAACCTCTGTTGCACTTTCTCTGCAGGCTGAATATATTGCGGTGGAAGTTGTGTTGCATGATTTTGTGGATGAAACAACAGCTTGAAGACTTTGAAATTAAATTTGATCACATTCCCATAAGATGTGACAATACTAGTGCTATAAACCTATCAAAAAATCCTGTTCAACACTCTAGAAGCAAGCATATTGAAATTAGACATCATTTTATTAGGGATCATGTTCAAAATGGTGATATTCAAATCGAATTTGTCCCTTCTGAAAAACAGCTTGCTGACATTTTCACAAAACCACTAAGTGAGGAAATTTTTTGCAAAATAAGAAGAGAACTTGGTATGATTGATGCTTTTGATTAAGTTTTGATGTATTCTCATGTTTCCATATGAAAATGAAGTGATATATGTTGATTTGCAGTGTTGAAAATGCATTCTGATATTTTTGGTGCAATTTGAAAAATTCTGGATTATATCGGATATGAGCGATGTCTGCGAATTTGCTCTCGATGGCATACTAATCCGTTTGCTAATTTTCTTGTTTGCTAAGCGCTTTACCACTGCTCCTACTTTTCGTTGGCAAACCGAAGTCAGTCGATTGCTCTAAAACTCTAAAATTATTTTTTCTCGAAGCGCCTATTCTGCATGCTTAAAGCCCATATGACTTAAATACCCCTCTACTTAAAGTATTGCATCATTAAGCATTTAAGGGCAAAATGGACTTTTTAACACTTTGATTTGCGCGGGATTAATTTTTTCTTCTGAACCATCAGTCTTCTCGCCGTCTCTCCTCTGCTGCACGCTACCTATTCCCTGCAAAACCTACAGTTGTGTCTTTTCAAGTTTTAAAATTCAAAACCCTTCTTTCCGTCGCCTCGTTTCCCAGAACCCGAACGGCTGCCTTTCTCTTTCCATTCACAAAACCATTTCGGTCGCACCCCTTCAAGCAATCGTTTTCCTTCATCGTTTTTAAATTCTTCCGAAACTTATTGTTAGTGAATCGATTAAATCGATTGTTTGCAGATAGAAAATTCCCAAAATTTTTCGTTTCCTTATCTCACTGAATCTGCCGAAAGAAATCATTTGCTGTTGGTTATTTTTCTTTGTCGATTCGCACACTCTGTTTCAGTATATTTCAGGTATAAAATCTAAAACTTAATGGAATCATGTTTTACATTTTTGTCTATGCTTGTTTTGTTCTGCTTTCGTAATATGCTGATAATTTTTTATTCTGCTTGATTTGCTCTCGCCTGTTTGTTTTGTTTTAGCGCTCAGTTGTTAATTTTTTTTTGGGCAATAACATTTCGTGAAATATGGTATATAAAAATAAATCGACTGCCATGGATTCGTAAGAACCCAAATATTTTTCTTGCTGTCTGTTCTAATTTTTTTTTGTCATTGCGCTCTGTTGTGATAAATGGATGTTGATATGCTTAAATTGATTATATATATAAAAATATATATATATATATATTGGCTGCTCACATCACTGATTTTATAATCTCAGTTCTTTCTGTCATTTCGGCCCAATTTATTTCTAAGATTGGTTATGGCTCGAGACAAAGGAAAAGGGAAAGCCAAAATCACCACATACTCATCATCAAACTCAACTGACGCAAGTATCCCTGCGTCACCACCTCCACAAAAGGATGCTCCTCTGATAATTGGTAAACCAAAAGAAAAGACCAAGAAAAGAACAAGCGAGCCAGTTCAAGAAAGGGGAACCAAAAAGAAAAAGATTTCAAAAGCTCCAGTTGTGCATATGGAGAGGGCTATTCATGAGCCAAGGTATATTCACTGGCCTGCTTTTGTTGAAATTTCTGTTCCTTTGCAATCTTTGTTTGAGTATCAAAAATGGGATAAACTGTGTTCTGATACTGAAGGAGTGTATGTGGACTTAGTGCAAGAATTCTATAAAAATTTGAGGGTTGATGATTCTGAAAAAGATGAGTCCTTTAAGGTGAAAATGAAAGGGACAATTTATGAAGTGACAGTAGCTAGATTAGCTAAAGCCCTAGGAATTCCAAACAGTGGAAACAAAATCTGCTCCCACAAAGATGTTTTTGCTGTTGGTGGGTTTAACAAAAGGGATTTTGAGGGTGAAGTGTTTAAAGGAGAAGTGAAGGATAAGACTAGCATTACCCATGCTCATCAACACATTAAAATTCTTCATAGTTTTATCATTTATGTGTTGAATCCTATAACATGCAGTCACAACTATTTGAGTACCCTTGACCTCTGCATAATTTGGCATATAGTGAACCAAATTGAGTTTAATCTTGCCTATTTTATGCTGAAACAAATCATGAAATGGAAGCCACCTTATAAGCTACCCTATGCTCATCTTCTAAATGGTCTATTTAGAGACTTTGGGATACCTTTGGAAACTGAGAAACTTAGGACCAATATGATCCCAATCACTAGCTTGCAAAAGGATGATGATGGTAGAAAGCTTAGATTTGAGCAAGGTGCTAGTTCCAAAGATAGTGCTAGCGGTACTTTCAATGTTGAAGGTATTTTGGAGGAAGTAAACAATTTGAGAGAATTTGTTGAGATGGAACTTGGAGAGCTACAAAAATTTAGAAGTTTTCAAACTATTCTCATGAATGCTCTAGACTCTAAGGTTGATGGATCTTTGATGTTGATGTACAAGATTGTTGAAGAGTTGTTTAAAATCAAAGTCCATTTGGGTATCTCAACCATCGAAATTTGGAGAAGCGATAAGTCACATCGGTTACGCTCCTCAAACAGAGAAAGAAAAAGAGAAAGAAGAAGAGAAAGGAGAAGAGGAAGAACAGGAAATAGAAGAGGAAGAAGAGAAAGAAACAGAAGAAAAGGAAGAGAAAGAAACAGAAGAAGAAGAAGAAGAGAAAGAGGAAGAAAAGGAAGAAGAGGAAGAAGATGAAGCTGAAAAAGATGAAGATGATTCTGATAATGGAAGTGGTAATGGAGGCAGCAAAGAAGGAAGTGGGAAGGATATGAGTGACTCAGAATCTGAGGTTGAACCACAGACCCCTGCTCCTGCTGCTCCTGCAAAAGGAAAGGGAAAAACAGCTCAAAAGGAACAAAGCAGTAAGCACAAAGAGGAAACTGGTAAACCATCTGGCAAAAAGACTAAAACTGGCAAAAAGTCTGCAGCTGAGTCTGGTACTACTGAGTTAGCAGCTGGGCCTATTGTTCCTTTGACACCCGGAACTGAATTGGCTGCTGCAATTCTTCAAACTTTGAGTGACAAACCTATCAAGCCCAAAAAGCTGAAAATGGGTGCTCCAAAACCAATCAGGAGAAGTTCCAGGCTGAAAGGATGAACTGAATTTTAATTGAATTTTGTCTAACAGTCTGTCTGATAGTTTGCTACTTAGTCTGCTACTTTTGGTTTTTCTGAACTTTTAATTAGTTTGCTATATCAGTTACTATTTTGACTATTTATTCACTGCACTTAAACTGAATTTTGACTTATTCACACATGCATGATTTCTCCCATATTCTTTTGATGCTGACAAAAAGGGGGAGAAAAGTAATGAATGGTAATCTTGATACTTGATATAGTTTGTGATTACTCATGGTTGACATAGTTTGTGAATAGTATATTGTTGATATAATTTTATGGTGTGCATATTGTTGATATCACTTGTGAATGATATATACAGTTTGTGATTAGTGTGTATATTGTGCATATTTAGTTAGTATCTTTAGTCACACTTGACTCCTTAAGAAAATGCTTATGGATGTTTTATTGAAATTATTAAGGGGGAGTTATTTGTGATTAATTGTTGATATAAGCACATACATAGGGGGAGTTATTCTCACATACACATTCATACACATACTCACACTTATTGACATTTACTTGGTGATTCAATTGAGTTTTGTCATCATCAAAAAGGGGGAGATTGTTGACCCCACAAGCTCAAAGGAGCATAGATTTTGATGATACCAAAACTCAACTAGAATCAAACTAACATTGTTTTAAGTGTTGTGTATTTCAAAGAAAAAGGACAAAAGGATTTCATGATGGATTCATGCTTATAAAGAAAGGATGACATTCTAAGGATAACACAAGACGAAGCAAAAGAGATAAAAGAAGAAAAGGTTACCTTCCAAGGCTACATTAAAAATCAGATTTGAAGGTACATCTAGTATAGAAATTAGTTTTAATTTCTAGAATTACTTGTGAAAAGAATTGAGGAGTAAAAGTCAATGATGCTTATTTTTAATCC